>NC_091325.1:10287170-10452170 GCF_038502225.1 Cherax quadricarinatus | reverse complement strand
GAGGGGCGTGGACTTCCAGCGGGCATGCGTGAGCGTGTTTGATAGGAGTGAATGGAGACAAATGGTTTTTAATACTTCACGTGCTGTTGGAGTGTGAGCAAAATAACATTTATGAAGGGGTTCAGGGAAACTGGCAGGCCGGATTGAGTCCTGGAGATGGGAAGTACAGTGTCTACGCTCAGAAGGAGGGGTGTTAATATTGTAGTTTTATAACTGTAGTGTAAAGCACCCTTCTGGCAAGACAGTGATGGAGTGAATGATGGTGAAAGTTCTTCTCTTTCAGGCCACCCTGCCTTGGTGGGAATCGGCCAGTGTGTTAATAAAAAAAATATTATTATTATTATTATTATTATTATTATTATTATTATTATTATTATTGTTATTATTATTATTATTATTACTATTATTATTATTATTATTATTATTATTATTATTATTATTATTAGTAGTAGTAGTAGTAGTAGTAGTAGTAGTAGTAGTAGTAGTAGTAGTAGTACTAGTAGTAGAAGAAGTACTTTCATTGTTATCATTATTACTATTTTTATTATTATTATTATTATTATTATTATTATTATTATTAGTAGTAGTAGTAGTAGTAGTAGTAGTAGTAGTAGTTGTTTGTGGTGCTTTTATTATTATTATTATTATTATTATTATTATTAGTAGTAGTAGTAGTAGTAGTAGTAGTAGTAGTAGTAGTAGTAGTAGTAGTAGTAGTAGTAGTAGTAGTTGTTGTTGTTGTTGTTGTTGCTGTTATTTGCCATATATACGTAAATAAACCACTCACGTGTATTGTCCAGAGGAAACCACAGCACCCTCGGGGCCGCTAGGTGAGCCAGACTGGGCCACGACGATTCCATTACCAGCTTCAAAGTCGACAGTGTACGTTCCGTCCTCGTTTTGTGTACGTTGATCTTTAATGATAGGCACAACCTCAACTGGGGCTGCTGACTTCACGGAGGCATCGGGGACGCCATAGGTTGGCTGGGGTTGTGGGTCCGGCTGGGGCAGTTGGTATCCAGCCTGAGGGGCAGCTAGGGCTACGGTAGCAGCAACGGCTAGAATAAACTGCAAAGGAAGTTTTTCAGATTTTTATATTTTTTAATTAGCCATATACATAGATACATTATTTTTCAACGACATCAGAGTCACATAGATTTCTAATTTAAATATTTAAATGCATCATAAGTTTAATGCTTTTGAAAGCTTATGTGGAACACCATACGTTCAGGAACGAAGATTGAGTAGACATAGCAAGTAGGAGGATCACACAAGGTTAATTAAGACCCACATTTTTATTGGAACACGGTAGCAATCTATCCCTATTACCTATAACCATGCGTATAACTGGTCGCATCTGACGCAGGATGAGAACTGAGTCCACTGAGAATTCACAGACAAGGCAGGATGACCAGGATTAACAGTTTAGCCGACTGCATTTGTATGAATATCATGAAATAAGGAATAAAAGGCAAAATGATACAATGAACGAACTTTTCTGCCTTAAAAATAATGTGGAGTATAACCAGAATCAATATGGCCCTGTTAAAGTTCCCAATTCATAGAAATTATTTCCATAAGAAACGAAAATGTATAAGCATGTATTGGAAGATAATGCAAAAATTCAATGTAAGATAAAGAATATAAACGACATGATACCATTACTCGAAATTTTAGTAAGTCTGAGTGAGTATAGGAAAATTTAGGGCTTAATTTAACGTCAACGAGTGCCGTTTAATTTAATATGAGGGAAACAAAAAAACTCATATTAAGAACATAGAATGTGTAACAATGTATTGCATGCTTTGAAATGAAATCTGGAAAAAATTGAAGACAAAATTTTATCGCTATAAGACCAAAAATACTTAGAAAATGTAAAAATATTAATGATGAATGGCTCTTAAACACTGAAGACGGAACACTATGAACATTGTTTTCGTCACTGTTTTTCTTTGCAGATGATACCCTAATTTGGAAAACTCCAGGGAGACATCAACCAAATCTTTAAATGGGCAATAGAAAACAATATGAAGTCCAATAATGAGAAATTTCAATTACTCCGATATGGAAAACGTGAGGAAATTAAAACCATATTGAAGTATAAAACAAATTCCAACCACACAATAGAACGAGAAACTAATGTATAAGACCTGGGAGTGACAATGCCAGAGATCTCACCTTCAAATACCCCAACATTGTATCAATCGTATCTGCTAGAAAAATGAAAGGATGGATAATAAGAACCTTCAAAACTAGGGATGCCAAGCTCATGATGACAATCTTCAGGTCGCTTGTTCTATCTAGGCTGGAATATTGCTGCACACTAACCGCACCTTTCAAGGCACGGAAAATTGCTGACCTAGAAAATGTACAGAGAACCTTCACGGCACATATAACTGCGATAAAACACCTCAATTACTGGGAGCGCTTGAAGTTCCTTACCTTGTAATCCCTAGAACGCAGGCGGGAGAGATACATGATTATATTCACTTGGAAAATCCTAGAGGGCTTAGTACCAAACTTGCACACGAAAATCACTATCAAAACTAAAGACTCGGCAGAAGATGCAACATCCCCCCAATGAAAAGCAGGGGCGCCACTAGCACGATAAGAGACAACACAATAAGTGTGAGAGGCCTAAGACTTCAATTGCCTCCCAGCATACATAAGGGGGATTACCAATAGACCCCTGGCTGTCTTCAAGAAGGCTCTTGACAAGCACCTAAAGTCAGCACCTGACCAGCCGGGCCGTGGTTCGTACGTCGGGTTGCGTGAGGCCAACAGTAATAGTGTGGTTGATCAAGCCCTGATCCACCATGCGGCCTGGCCACAGACCAGGCCGCGGGGGCTTTGACCCTCGAAACCCTCTCTAGAAATACTCCAGGTATACTAATAAGTAATTTACTTAGGCAACCACACACCGACACACCAAAGCATCAGTCACAAGTCGTATATTGTTCCTGGTATATATGTAGGGATGGACACCTACATAACAATGCTTACGTAAAAGACAAAGAAACTGAGGAAAATACAAACGTGTCTTTATAAACCCACTCCCCCTCAAGGAAGGTTCCTTGATGTTGGTGAGGGGCTCTTGATTTAGGGAATTGGATCTGTGCTCCAGTTCCCCGAATTAAGCCTGAATGCCTTCCACATCCCCCCCCCAGGCGCTGTATAATCATCCGGGTTTAGCGCTTTCCCCTTGATTATAATAATAATAATATAAACCCACTTTGAAGAAGAGGCAATATCTCACAGAGTCAAAAAATGAAAAAAAATCCTAGACAAAAAATCATGCATAGGATGTCTCCCAAGGGAACAAGGACCCAGGCAGCTTACGTCAGACTAAAAACTTCAGAATAACTTTTACAAATGTAAATTAAAAAATCTTTCGAAACACTTTTTGTTTTCACACAGGTAAAGTGTTGCTTTATTATGTAACTCCAGAACGTAAATAAAAAATTAAAAACTTGAGAAAGATTTGAAACTAAAGAAACAAAACCAGGACGAGGGAATAAATGTAGCTACAAACTGAACGAACATTTAAATTTTAAAGATTCCATTCGTAATACGGTAGCAGAAAAGAAGACTGCAGTAGAGAATGATCTAACAGAAGCAAGACATTTTCAAAGTG
Organism: Cherax quadricarinatus; assembly: GCF_038502225.1. Lineage (NCBI taxonomy): Eukaryota > Metazoa > Arthropoda > Malacostraca > Decapoda > Parastacidae > Cherax > Cherax quadricarinatus. Next base: position 10,448,536 of record NC_091325.1, on the reverse strand, counting down.
ATTAGGGTAAATATGATATATGACAATAGAAAACAGAAAGTTTAAAAGCGGGCTCAGAAGCCCGATATTAATATCTGCGAACTCAGCTCGTTAAACAGAACTTGTTAGGTAAAGACATACACACGTACACTTAGAAAACTTTTCCAACACAAAGTTACAACAACTCGCATGACATGCGACTATATTTTATCACTAATCCACTTTCATGTAATCGATTTTATCAGTAAAACAAAATTACCACGTGATTAAAAGAGTTCTTGTTGTATTGGCAGAGTACGTTACTTACAAACTTCATCTTGGTGGCTGGAGTAGGACTCATGCCAGCTTTTAATCTAGCTCTGTTTATATACACTAGTGAAAGGATGCCCTTGGTCCTTACAATACACCCATTCTCTCCTGCTCATGTATTTTCATGCAGTGAGTGTCCGCATTTACTTCTTATACGTTAAGCATGACAATGACCTTCATTAGGGATATGTGGCTCTGCTAGAGAAGTCTACTACCATCATCAGCAGTCTCTCTGATGGATATATACATTATATATATATATATATATATATATATATATATATATATATATATATATATATATATATATATATATATATGTATATATATATATATAAATATATATATATATATATATATATATATATATATATATATATATATATATATATATATATATATATATATATATATATATATATAATTCGCTCAGGCGAATTATTCACAAACACTAATCTCTGGTCGACGGAGACTCGAACCTACAAACCCTTTTTACGCAGTGCCTAAACATTGTAAAAATTTCTCGTCGGTCGAAGCATACAGGATATGAGATGAAAAGCTTAACACCACCTGCCTGATGGCTGGCTGCCTTGGACCAATACGTCTAGTATTAGCTGGGCGCGAAAGTAGCGGACCAATGTGGTAAAGTGGTAAAGCACTGTGTACCTTGTTCCAAGGTTCGAGTATCCGTCGACCTGAGGTTGGTGCTTATATATATATATATATATATATATATATATATATATATATATATATATATATATATATATATATATATATATATATATATATATATATATATATATGTATATATATATGTATATATATATATATATATATATATATATATATATATATATATATATATATATATATATATATATATACATTAGTTACAAAGAAACAGGATAGCAAGGAAACTATCAGATAAACTGACATCTATTTTATATATAATTATGTGTGTGTGTGTGTGTGTGTGTGTGTGTGTGTGTGTGTGTGTGTGTGTGTGTGTGTGTGTGTGTGTGTGTATGTGTGTGTGTGTGTGTGCGTGTGTGTGTGTGCGTGTGTGTGTGTATGTAATGTAATCCCTTTCTTGAAACTCTTCTCAACTTGAGACATAAAACATGGACACCAACAAATCACTTCCGAGTTAGATGTCTGATACAATTAGTTACTGAGGTAAGCTATAGGAGACACGAGGAACAGAGGCAGATGCTGCTACCCGAAGCTCAGCAACGTCGCCTCGAGCGTGAGCAGCGTCTTCCTCAGCTATTTGGTCTAGCACAAACCGAGGGATTTCGTGGGGGAACTCAGGAGCCACAGGCATCAATTCAGACTTAGGCTGATATCCATTTTCATCTGCTACAAACTTTACAACGACAGCAGTGCCGTCAGGAGCCGTGTAGCTGGGAAGAAAATATCAGTGAGATACTCAACATCAGGTTTGTCAAAAAAAAAATCTAATGAAAATGTTTACAAAATTACCAGATATACAACAGCAGATACTTACGAATATTTTCCAATTCCGTTGCCAGTCTCCACGTAAACAGTGTATCTTTCATCTGGCTCTTAGACACGATCGTCCCTTAAGATAGGCACCACTTCGACACTCTCGATAGAGCCAGCCCTGGTAGAGGGAACAGGAGCGCCATAGGAAGTGTCAGGATATGGAAAGGGGGCAACAAAGGCCCCTGCGGCTACGACAGCGAGTATCACCTGGAATAACAATTTGAAATTTCTCTGATCAATCAATGCAGTTAATTTTAATTACAGATTACATGTGATTTGCTTTATATATTACTTGTTAATTTAGTTTATTAGAATATGTTTTTACTTGATTTTTCAAAAATTACTTTTTTATTGAAGTCGACCATTACTTACATAACTATCATAGAGTAACTGAAATAAAGAAATGAAGTAATACAAATAGTTTTTAATCTGCCGTACAGTTTCCAGTTCTATGAATTTTAAATTATTTAGTGAAGAAATATTATAAAACAATAGATTTTTTCCAACTTTTGCACAATATATAAATTTCATCTTTAAGGTTCTAGATCTTGTTCTCTTCAAGATATTCCTCGAATATGCGTAGGGTTCAAAGAAAATTCTCTTATCTTTTTTCCTTTGTTTACGAAATCTAAGACAATTTGTGGGGTAACCAGCGTTACATCAACTACCATAAGAGTAATTATTTTATTTATTATGAAAACCTGTTAATTTAAACAAAAATACGTGTGCATAAATAAATAAAAATTAACATATATATAAAAAAACACGAGAAATCGACACCTACAAACTTCATGGTGGGAATCGTATTAGGTAAGTCATGACCTGAAGATGTTACCTGGAGCTTATATAGTGGTGGTACACCTGGAGTTCTTCAGTAATGACCTTGGTCCATTCACTAAAAAGCCAGTCATTCTTGTTTACAAGGTTAAAACAATTCTGCCACTCAGTCACGCACTCGGGCGATGTACCAAGATCTTTTTTACAGCTATCGTATCAAAGGTTACAGGAAACACAGCCGAAAGACTGTTCATCATTTTAAAATTCATTCTTGGTCTAGGTCACTAAATGAATGGTTAGAGGTTCAGGTCACTAGCCGCAAGGTTTGGTATCTTAACAACGTGATTCAATTAGCAGGAGGACGTATACATTTATAGTCATAAATTGAGTTGTATCAGTAAGAGTTCCTGAATAATTATACCAGTTTGTGGTGTATGTGTTGGAAGAATGTTCTACTCAGTTACCAGTTTAGCATATGACTGACTGCGAGCTACGACTTATAAATTAAGGTTAATTTTAAAGAAAATCAATATGAACGAGCGTTTCTTAACAATACTAAATGATAGCCTGGTACGTATGAACACTTACGTTTATAAATCAACATGACTGTGAAACCAAGAGGCACTTCATTACAAAATTTTATGAACTAGTCGTACGAACTTCTCAGTAGTCAAACCACACACATTCGATCACTCCACTGTTGGTCTGGCTCTGTCAGTCAGCTCAGAGTAGGTCAGGCAGCCACCTCTTGCTCGCACTCACAAGCAAATTAAACATAAATTTAATCTTATACAGAAGCCAGAAAATGAGGGATAATTAGTTTTGATCCGTGGGCAAGGTAGCTCCAAGTCCCAAAATCAGGAGCTCTTCACTAATCTAGATAAAGTGAGTGCATAATATAGTCTGTCTCGAAAGTATTTTTGCAACTCTATGCTTTGAATTTTTAGTCATCTTTGAGTGAAAAAGACTTTATTATTTATATTAACTTGATTATCGTTTTTAAGGATTAACGTTACTTCACGCATTGCTGTCTTGAGGATGAAAGTTTTGCCTGCTATTTTTATCTAATAGGTGGATATCTAGGTTTAAAGCCTATCGTCTACACATAGGATTATTAAGGCATCGTTTAACCTCTTCAACAAAAGTCAAAGGCACTGTAAACTCTAAAACAGAAGTTAAAGTAAACTCTCATTGTATGTACACTGAGAGACATACCTCTCTCTCAGTGTATTTAACCTGTTTATTCTGAAACTTCATATTGCTTTATTGTTAAGGTGCCATCTCCTCTTAAATGTATTTATATATTATACCTTCCTAATATGTACGTAGAAATGAAAAGTCATTACATGAAAATCTTACAGGAACGGCGTCGAATAATGTTACGGAATATTTTCTTTGTAACAAAGTGAACTGATGACCGAGCCTTCAACACTCACTGTGTTGAATGACGACAGGGGGTCTCACTCCTTACACAGATGTATTAATAATATTAATGTGCTTACAAATAATTTCAATAGTTCGCAGAAAATCCTATTTTTATGTGATCACCTATTAGTGGATAGGAATTTAAGGCACGCGATATTTAACTGACTTGACTCACAAAGCTTTTCTTGTTTATAGAATTTTGACAGCTAGCATTTTATATAAAAAAAATATTCTGTATAAATTATTTCTATAACAGATCAGAAGGTGTCTAAACTGTGTGAAGGATGAAAATATTAGAAGTCCTAGCAAGTGGTTTCTACCTTTTGTTGGCTGTTATCCAAATTCTGATAGCGGGGCTTCCTCTGCCACCCACGCCTGCACGATGTAACGTTTCTAGCTATGTGACCCACGCCTTAACGCAGTAGATGTGTTTGTGACCATCCTCTCCATACGGTAGTTGTGTGGGTGATCCACGCCTTAACATAGAAGTGGTAGTGTAGGTGACCCACTCCACAAGGTGGTGGTGTATGTAGGTGAATCACGTTTTTACATAGTAGTGGTGTTAGCTAGGTGACCCAGGCCTTGAAACGAGTCTCTTTTGAAAAACTACAAAATAAACAGGTATCAAATAAGAAGCAAGTTTAATAATCTTGCTTCACGATAATGAATAAATGGCAGGAGCAATTTAGGGCTTAAGTTCCCAGAACTGGTTTTTGCTTGAACTGTTTAAGACAGGATGCATTCAACGATTTCTTTCGATTTTTATAATTGCAATGAAGTGTCGTGTCATATTAGATCTCAACGAGCTGATCTTGCAGCTTATTTATTCATGAAATTCCTTTCAGAAAATGCTTTGTGCCGACACTGAGCTAGAAGCTCACCCAACTATACTGGGTCACATTCACGGAAATTTAACGACAATTCTATAATTAATTCGTTTAGTCAGATTACACACAAAGGTGTTTGGGTGTGTCCGAATGAAACAGCTTTGTTAATGATAGCCACAGCAGCAGCATTAACAACAACAATAACAAAAATAACAGCAATAAAAATAACAATGGCAACAACAACAGTAATAAAATTAACAACAACAACAGTTTGTCTTTAAGAAGGAAAACTCACGACTGGGAAATATGTGGTTTTCCTTTCCTCCAGTTCGCACTCGTTAACGTCAAAATACCCTTGCATGCTGTCAGTCTCTCTGATGACTCAAGAAATTAATTAGTATTCAGGAAGAAGCACTAAACACAGAAGGACCACACGGCAAGAGAGAAATGGAAGGAAATCAGGTTTGATTTAAGGAAGGGGAGAATAGCACCATTTCCTCGGATCCAGAGAACTTCATCATCATCAAAACACCCCCCCCCTCCTCCGAGCCTTTAAAGGGAGCGTAACTAATGTCTTAGAAATCATAATTACTGTAAGTTGAAATATCAAAGATGTTTATGTCGGCATTGAGATGCATACGGTAGGATGCTTGCAGTATCCACACAGAATCAGAGAATCTTGGAGCTAGAGAATAATTTGTCTCCAACAAGAATAATTCAGCCTAGTCGCACACTAACGTCCTTCGATCAAGCACATTTTATATCTGTTTTAGAGTTAATGTAAATTTTCACTGGATAAATATTTCTGAAGTACTGAACAGTGTTGATAAGCTTAGGGAAAGCAGGATTCTCCCACTGGAGACAGTGAAAAAATATTATTTTCCGGGTTATTTCCTTTTTATCAAGCACCTACAACTACTGTTGTACTCCTTATTGACGAGGTACATCAAATCAGATATTAATGAAGATCACTGCATATTAACATTCCTTTTCTCTTAATAAAAATAATTAGTAATTTTAAAAAGTCTTCTTCAGTAGTGGCGGTGAGCAACGGCCGGCAGAGAGGGAATTAAAATCAGCCAGTTCATCCAGTTAAAAACAAAACTGCGCACTTGAGACACATGCAGTTTGATGTCCAATGTCATGGATAAGCACATGCATTCTAACTTTGTCTAACTGACAAAGAAATCAGCTCTATCTTTTTGACTAAGTCAGGAATATCATGTCGATATCTGCTCGGCTGAAATTCCTCACCAATAGTGTGTGGTCACTCCTTTTTTTTTTTTTCTTCTTTTTGCTGTCCTCCAAGCCACGAAATAAGATGTTAGTGTTGCTTGTTGGACGAAGTAGACTGCCATATTAGTCGAGCATCCCAGTTACTATCGCTTGATTTGTTGTCACTCTTTGGGAATTTTGTTTTGTTTTTCTCTTAACCAGAGAAGCATGGCGTTTTCACTCGGAATGTTGCTTGAGTTTGTTCTCCTTGAATGATTCATTGCTCAAGACTTTCCCACTATGAAAACATTGCGGTTTGACTTCTCCATAATCGAAATGAAACAGTGGAGCTTTGCTTCTCTATATTCAAATAATATTATGGTCCAAATGAAGTCTACCGCTTTGTTCTAATTGCAGCTAAATGACGGTAAGATATGAGAGGCCTCAAAGAAGTAATACACTACAGTACACTATATCTGAGTCATGGAGTGACTTTGACTTTGTCTTATTCAAGGCCGCCAAGAAAGCTTACTTCATACTTCTCACAGTGACTCGGATTTTTAAAAAATTCCTTACTACATAACAAAGTATTTATTCTATGTGACACAATAAACTCAGTGAAAAAAAATAAATATTTTAGGTAGATAGGGCAAGTCTGAATTTGAAACTGAAATAATTGCGCTTACAATGGTAAAAGCATTTTACATCTGTCAAATTTCAATTGGCATAAAAATGAAAATGACATTAGCTCCCTTAAGTACGGCCGAGTATACACACATACACACTCAGAAAATGTGTAAAGAATTAAAAAGCACACTATCGTGACTGGAACAATAAATGTGTCTTTGTATATAAACTATGAAAGTTTACTTTAATCCCTATATGATTCAAATGAAGAATTTTATAAATACAGTATTTTTAACAGTGTAGTATAAATAACACGGTATTGTATAAAGAATTAATTATGATTTACACGAACGATGTTAATTTATTCAATAATAATAATAATAATAATAATAATAATAATAATAATAATAATAATAATAATAATAATAATAATAATAATAAATATAAGATACCTGAGCTACGTGCTCGACATTTGCACATTATTCATTCCGACAGCAATATAAAAACTTGCCAAGATATTTATACATTTACAACATGGGGCCTCTAATGTAACCTCACTCAGCCTGATCTCCTCATGTATGGAATTAACCTGAAAGATTCATGCATGAGGCATCCTAGATGGAGGAACACAAAGTTTTCCATGAATAATAATATATAAATGTCTTGTCCTTTCTCGTGAAATTGGGCAGTGTTGGCATTTGGGAGACGATGATAATATATACAGAATACCAAGCTTCAACCCGTGAAGAGCTGACTTTCCTAATATTTGACGAATATTTCCGAAGACGAGTCTATGGGTGACATTTCCAATGGTGAACGAGACCTTCATCTTAAATTTTATTACAGAGAAATACTGATGTGTTTTATTGTAAATATTATTAAATGATTGTGTTTATCAAGCAGTTTTTTTTATGAAACCTTGCAGTCTGAAAACTATTTATAATACCTGTCTAAATTTCTAGAGTAGTAAGTACATTTTCATATTATATCTGAAATTTTCATCATGTGAAAAGATAGATATTACTTTGATGATCAAATTTATTTGTTTTGCATATGATGCTCAATATACAATAGTTAATATAATAAATACATGAAGGCAATAGGTGATAAGAGGATTTACATAATGCATTTTAATGTATCATTTTTACTGAGGACTGGTGTAAGTAAGGGAAGGTCCATTGGACTCAGAGCGGGCACGAGCAGCGTCTTCCTCAGCAGCGAAGGCGATCTGCCGCAGTACAAACAAAGGGACTGGGTGGGGGAACTCAGGAGCCACTGGAAGAAAGTCGGATTCAGGCTGGTAGCCGTTTGCATTCGCTACATATTTCATCTTCACAAGAGAACCATCGGGAGCGGTGTACCTGCGACAAGAAATAATTCTGCTCAGAAGCTGTTTTCATTATAAAACATATAGGTCGTTATGAATAATGTTACAATACCGTTGTTTGAACAATACGCAAATAACCCGCATTGAAAAATTATGACGACTGTGAATTGTCAATAGCCAGACCGAAACGTCTTAGGTTTCCCTCTCACAAGTGCGAGTTTTTTATTTATGAATCTTTATACTATTTTTTCATTGGTAAAAAGAAATCATTAGATTTTCTACGTTTAATCTGATTAATTTTAGATCATCATTTGCTTCAACGTTCAGAAAGACCGTTTGCAAGTTTTTCAAAAGAAACTTTAAAGAATTAGAAGAAGAAAATCACAGATTTTGCGTGAGAACCAGAGGAAAAGGAACACAAAGGCTGTGACAGAATGAGGTAAATCTTGCTATTCAAAACTACTTACGAGTATTGCCCAGCAGCGCTAATTGCTTTAGTCTCTCCTTCCGGAGAGCCCGACTGAGACAGGATAATGCCATTGCCAGTCTCAACTTCGACGTTATATCTTCCGTCGTCTTCACGAACACGTTCATCCTTCAGAATAAGTGCTTGATTATTGGCTTCGATTTCGGAGGCAGACAGGGTGCTCTGGGGTTCTGGGGCATTATACTTGGGAGTAGCCAGAGCCATGCAGGCTAGCACAGCAAGTATAACCTGGCGAGAAAAGATAATTTTACAGTAGGAGTATATGTGTGAAAAGGCTGATTGTGGATGAACAAGACATGCTAAAACTAAACCTAAGCTTCTAAAAAAAATACGACTTAATGCTGACAGTGTCATTATGTGATATACCAATATCTCTTAATGACACTCCCAATTAGCGTCAGCAGTTTACCATTAACTAAACAGAAGCGAAAGAACAGCTATGCACAAAAAAAGTGTCATCCAGCTGAGCAAAGTGTGCATCAGCCATTCATATCATATAAGCAGAAATTAAAAATGGTTTTAAATAATTGGGAGTGTCATTACTATACTATGATAATGGCCAAATTTTGCATATTATGACTACGTTCAGAGAAAGGGAAAAAATATAAACACTACCTTATTAGGTAGCGTTCCGCATAACATTTAGACATAATGTATGGACTATCAGCTCCTTTATATAATAATCGTGGGATATAATTTCTTATTCATCCTGGACAGTGGAACTGGAACTATAGTCTAACGTGAAGTGAAAGTCACCTAAGCAAAAGAAGGCGAGCAGTCAGTATATAGCGCCAGTTGACAATAAACCACATTATAAAATGAAGTGGACAGTAAATAGTTTATAATGGTGTTTGGCACCCGTCTTAAGTGCATATGGAGAGTGCACGCAGATAATGGAGGGTCGACTGCATTAGTTGTCAACAGTGGGCAGTCTCTGCATTGTATTAAGGATGAGGAATTTTGTTGATGCTCATTGTCGACCCACTGAATATGGGTCATCAGTTCGTGCCCTCAAAATGCTTTCTTCTTTAAATTATTGAATTTACCCAGTACTGAAATTTCTGTTTGTATTACTAAAAACACTGAATCATACGAATAAATGTTTCCTGGCAGAGGAATTGTCATTAAATTGTGGCAACAGTTAGGCCTATGCCAATCCAATGACACGACACGTTTTAATAAAAGTGGAGCAGATTTCGTATGCATTTTTAACGTTTTTTTGTGATAAGCTGTTTTTTGTTTTGGAATGATTTGTGATAACATAATTAAGTGCAGCGCATAAAAATGAGAAAACAAACAGTGAGAGATATTGTAGAGTTTACTGTAGTAGTTATTAACTATGGTTCGTCAACTATAGGGCATGATGAAAACAGACATTCATATTATGCAGAAGGAGCACCAGCCATATAATAAAGTATCACAGAATAATTGTTTATACGGAAGTGAAATAAGCAGTTAACGTCTTAGTGTACAAACATGACAAAGAACACCCAGTCACTCCTTTGTTGAGTGGCTAACCACATTACAATGGTTGAGAGTGGCTAGTTGCATTACACAGGCCAAGAGTAACCATCCACACTCGAGGCTAAAACTGGTCGGCTACACAGCAGGCCATGAGTGGCAAGTAACACTACACCACAGTTAAAACTTTCCTATCTTTAAGCACGTCCTGAGAAGTAAAAACAACTCACAAACTTCATGTTGGTTGGTGTTGTGGTGGTCGACTGGTGCCAGACACTGAGGTGGCAGATCTTTTATAGTGGGGAGCCTGGAGCGGTGCCTAGTCAGCTCACCCGGGAGGGAACGCCCTTGGCAGATACCTCATGCCCTTCACTCCTGCCCTACATCCTCACTTGTCCATCTGGACGTCCAGTAAATTACCTCGACACGTCCTTGTGATCCTGTGGGACATGTGACCCGCTCGCCGACACTCGCTCTGTTTATCATCTCGAGAAGCTGGTTGCCTTTCTTCTCATCAGTCGAACACATCTTGCAAAAACATATCCCCACATAGTGCACAAAGACACTGCCGCACAAATATATTAGTACACTGATTGATATGTAATTAGATATCGCCGAATTAATGAGAAAAAGAACTTTCACCTGCGACAGAAACTCTAGGTGTGACATTTATTGATGAGATATATCTACAAGCACAAGAGCCCTGGTAGCCTTAAATCTCTACAAGTACAAGCACCAGACTTGGCCAGGCACTCTTAACAAAAATTATCTAAAAATGTTTATTTGGTAGCTTGGACTGAATAAAAACATGTATGTAGAATTAAAGAAGCAAACAAATTATTTTCATTTAACAGATTGTTCGTTTCGTTGAACTAGTACATACATTGTTAAGTCGAAAATCTGAGATGCTTTTGTAATCCTGAAGCAATTACTATCACAACATTTGGGATTATTATTATTATAATCAAGGGGGAAGCGCTAAACCCGGAGGATTATACAGCGCCTGGGGGGGGGGGATATGTGGAAGGCATTCAGGCTTAATTCGGGGAACTGGAGCACAGATCCAATTCCCTAAATCAAGAGCCCCTCACCAACATCAAGGAACCTTCCTTGAGGGGTCAACATTTGGGAAGAAAATAAAAACAAGAATTAGAAGCTGTAAACAACCACAACATCAAGATAATCACGAATAATACTGTTGATTTTCATGTAATTATTATTTTTTAGTATTAGTATTGTTATTATTGTTAATGTTGTTGATATTTTTTTTTTTTATGAATTCGGCAGTTTCAAACCAAGACAGGGTGATTTATCACAGTAAGTAAATGAAGAAAACACATTCACAAACACTTAACTGCTAGTTATTTTTCCAGAAGAGTAGAGAAAGAGCGGCACACTATTGACCTTCTTGAGAAACTGACTGAACACATGAATTCGGCTAACCGGACTTCCTGGGTATTTTAATAGACCTTGCCTAGGTCAAATTCCATATACGACAAAACATCTCCGAAAGAACATTTTCACGCATGCTTGCTAAATCCCTTTCCTCTCAATACCTTTTTTACACTCTCCTGCCGAAGACTCTACATCTCCTTCCAGTCATCCTTGAGATGTCATCTACTCTATGCCGAAACACTTTCTTCAGTTTTATTTTTTCAATACTGATATCATTCATGACATTATTATTATTATTATTATTATTATTATTATTATTATTATTATTATTATTATTATTATTATTATTATTATTATTACTAGTACTAGTTGCATCAGCAGCAGTATTACTAGTAGTAGTAGAAGTAGTTGTAGTATTTAAAATAATGTATGTAGTAGTAGTATTTTTGCAATCATAACCATCATAATCATCATTATCATCATTATCATCATCATCACTGTCATCGCCAGTCGAATGGTGCACACTGTTCTTATATTTTTGCGTTCTATCATTTCTAGTCTTGAATTCATGCATGTTATATTCTACCATCCCCTAATTTTCTGAATTCCTTCTCTATCCTTACACTAAAACATTTTTGTCTTCTTGGAGGGGCACTGAGTTCCATGTCTTCCTTCGTTTTTGTTCCTTACATTCAAAAAGTTCTTTTATTCTTTCGAAATTCCTCAGTATATTTTACTTTATGATAATTTCTTTACTGAATTATCTCATCTCCTGGGTCGAGAAGTTTGGTTTCTTAGTCTTTTGTCTAAGTTCCCATTTTTGGCTGGAAAATTAATCTGGTGGTACACATTTGCACATTCTAGTATTTCTTTGTACCTGATCAGTTGGAACTCCATGGTAATGCCACATTTATTCTTGAGAATCTGCCTGATTAATTTCATGTGCAGTTTCCTAGATGGGATCCTAATATCTGCATACATTCCTCATGCTTTTCTGTTCATCTGTGCCTCTAGGGATTGTGGGCTCAGTGTCATGGGCTCCCTTTGGCAATTTTCATTGTATGACTTGGCTTAAATTCTGCCCCTTTTAACTGATACCATGCTTCTGACCACTTCTTCCAAGTGTCATCCTTATTATTTTTGCCCACGTTAGACTTAAACTCTAACAGTTAATTGAAAACCGATTCAATATCTTATCCAAATCTTCCTATTTTGTGACATCCCTATCAAATTTGCCTTGTCTTCAGACACTGACCTAAATAAATATTTTCTCTTGTTAGGTCATCCATATATGCATGAAATAGGATAGGTTCACGTATTGGTCCAGGTGATTCATTCTCCTCCCTGGTGAGACCTATTACTCAAGTGCTCGCTTATCAGAAGAAATTATTTTCCTGTTAAATTCTCCCTTATCAACCGAAATGCCTTTCCTGTCACACCTCCCTGGTTATTCTATCATGTCAAAAAAAGTCTGCTCTAAATTTAGAATAGTCGCAGAGACCTGTCATTGTACTATTATGCATAGTACTCAGCCACCTATGCTTATCCAGTTAGACTTTAGCCACCTTGTCGTTCAATAATATTACGGTACGATATCGGGGTTTGCCATTTCTAAACCTGTACTGGCGTTAATTAAAAAAAACATTCGTTTCATCCAAGTGCTTTTATAATTTTTTATTACTGTTTCCTGCATCATGTTTCTCAGAATGCACGTTAGAAATACTAGTATGATATTCAGGTCCTTCTTTCTGTCTCTTTTTTTTCCTCTTAAGCTTGCTACGATGTTGGCCATCCTCCAACTGTTTGTAGCTCACCCCTTTCCAGTTTCTTGATGTGTATTAGTGAAAGTGGCCCGTTTAGGGCTTCGGCTCCATCAGCACCCATGGTGAGATCCAGTTTAGTCCATGGCCTTTGAATAAAGAAATTCTTTTAAGTATGCTGTTTCTTCTTCCCCCTTATTTTGAAGTTTTAAAGTACAGCGTCATTTGAAGTTATTGCAATATCGGGTAATTGTCTCTAGTCATGTGTGTAATTTCTTGGAATATTTTATCGAGTTCTTCACATACTTCGTCGCTGCCAGTCCATGTGCGCAAGCGCACGTGTAGATACACACACACACACACACACACACACACACACACACACACACACACACACACACACACACACACACACACACACGCACACACACACACACACACATACACACACACACACACGCACACACACACACACACATTCACACACACATACACACATACACACACACAGATGACGTGAAGTTAATGAGAAGAGTTCAGTCGATCGAAGACCAGGCAGAACTACAAAGGGATCTGGATAGGCTGCAGACCTGGTCCAGCAACTGGCTCCTGGAGTTCAATCCCACCAAGTGCAAAGTCATGAGGATTGGGGAAGGGCAAAGAAGACCGCAGACGGAGTACAGTCTAGGGGGCCAGAGACTACAAACATCACTCAAGGAAAAAGATCTTGGGGTGAGTATAACACCAGGCACATCTCCTGAAGCGCACATCAACCAAATAACTGCTGCAGCATATGGGCGCCTGGCAAACCTCAGAACAGCATTCCGACATCTTAATAAGGAATCGTTCAGGACCCTGTACACCGTGTACGTTAGGCCCATATTGGAGTATGCGGCACCAGTTTGGAACCCACACCTAGCCAAGCATGTAAAGAAACTAGAGAAAGTGCAAAGGTTTGCAACAAGACTGGTCCCAGAGTTAAGAGGTATGTCCTATGAGGAGAGGTTAAGGGAAATCAACCTGACGATACTGGAGGACAGGAGAGATAGGGGGGACATGATAGCGACTTACAAAATATTGAGAGGAATTGACAAGGTGGACAAAGACAGTATGTTCCAGAGACTGGACACAGCAACACGGGGACACAGTTGGAAACTGAAGACACAGATGAATCAAAGGGATGTTAGGAAGTATTTCTTCAGCCACAGAGTAGTCAGGAAGTGGAATAGTTTGGGAAGCGATGTAGTGGAGGCAGGATCCATACATAGCTTTAAGCAGAGGTATGATGAAGCTCATGGTTCAGGGAGAGTGACCTAGTAGCGACCAGTGAAGAGGCGGGGCCAGGAGCTTGGACTCGTCCCCTGCAACCTCAACTAGGTGAGTACACACACACACACACACACACACACATACACACACACACATATATATATATATATATATATATATATATATATATATATATATATATATATATATATATATATATATATATATATATATATATATATATATATATATATGTCGTGCCGAATAGGCAGAACTTGCGATCTTGGCTTAAATAGCAACGCTCATCCTGCCATATAGGACAAGTGAAAATTTGTGTATGCAATAGTTTCGCCAAAATCACTCTGAACCTAACGAAAAAAATATATTTCACTGTGTTTGTTTAGTATTAAATTATTGTAAACAGATATAAAATATATATAGTTGGGATAGGTTAAAATAAATTGTTCTTGTTATAATAAGGTTAGGTAAGTTTTCTAAGTTCCTTTTGGTTCAAAATTATAAATTTTTACATCAACATTAATAAAAAATATATATCTTTAAACGCATAAGAGAAAAATTTAGAAAGGACTTAATTTTAAATGAGTTCTTGCTAATTGACCAGTTTTACATATTCGGCACGACATATATATATATATATATATATTTATATATATGTATAATATATATATATATATATATATATATATATATATATATATATATATATATATATATATATATATATATATATATATATATACATATATATATATATATATATAATGTCGTTCCGAATAGGTAAAATTGGTCAGTTAGCAAGAACTCATTTAAAATTAAGTCCTTTCTAAAAATTTTCTCTCATGTGTTTAAAGATGTATTTTTTCATTTATGTTAATGTAAAAATTAATAATTCTTATCCAAAGAACCTTAGACAACTTACTTAATCTTATTATAACGAGCGCAATTTAATTTAGCCTAATCCAACTAAATGGAGTTCAGATAAGTTTTCAATAATTTTATAATAATAGTCAAACACAATGAAATATACTTTTTCGTTAGGCTCATTATGATTTTTTGCGAAATTATTGCATACACAAATTTTCGTTTACCTAATTCGGCAAGATATATATATATATATATATATATATATATATATATATATATATATATATATATATATATATATGGAGTGTCGCCTCCTCATCCTGCCTCATATCCTCCTACTTGCTGGATTTACTCCTTTCTAACTCTGTCATGCCTATTCATAAAACTATATATGGAACATACCCACACTTCTTTGTCATCAAAAGAATGTAAACCCAAATGGACACAAAACGGCACATTTCGTTCAATGCTTGACATTATCAAGTATACAAGAGACACGCGAAAAAATCATCTTTTAGGACAAACGAGCACCCTAAAGCAAGCCCAAGTAGGGTCGCACAAAAGACCCAGGGGTTTGTTAGGAGAGGTCAAGACGGGAAGGTCATTCCAATTTCTGACTACTGTAAAGTAGAAAAAATACTTCCTCATATCGTTGTGTCTCATTTGTTATAATTTCCATGTTCTTTTGCACCTATTTCTCACCTTTCGAACATTCTACTCTTGTCTTTGTTATGCAGTCCTCTGGGGAATTTGTTTGCCGTTTTCATGACCCCTTGTTTCTTCTATCTCCTATTATTGTTAGGTTCTGTTCTTTAAGCCTTTCTTCATAGCTCATTCCCCTTAATTCTTATTTTAGTCTCTTTGCAAACCTCTGCACTTTTTCCATTTTCTTGATATGCTTTATGAAGTGTAGGTTCCATATTGGTGTTTTTTACTCCATGAAAAATCGTGCGTGAAAGGTCATGAATGACTTGTTGCATTCTCCAAAAGAGCATTTTCTTTAACGGTTATTATGCTGATGTGTGCCTCAGGTGATATGTTCGGTACCGTGTCAAATGCCTTCTTGAATTCGAAGGAAATGTAGTGCACCCATCCCATTTTTCTCATTTCTGTTACTGAGTCGTAATCCATCAGGCTTGTGAAGCAGGATCTGCCATCTCAAAACTAGTGCTGGTTGTTTATGGAGCCATTTTTCCAGGTGCTCCATAACTCTCCTGATTATCTTTTCCATTGTTTTTAAATAGTACGGATGTCATTAATCCTGGCCTGTAATTTAATTCATCCTATTTGTCCCATTTTTAATCTGTGGGACTACAGAAGGTCTCTTACAAATCTCAGGGAAGTGCCTCATATCTTGTGACTAACTGTGAATTTTAGTTGGCGGTTTGAACAGTACCTCTGTACTCTCTCTCGCAGGAGCAATTGTGACAGTTTATCAGGTCCCACTGTTACTGACATTAACAGCTCACTCAGGAGAATCTGCACCTCCTCCTGATTCTGTGCAATGTCCAGTACCTAATTATGTTCCCTTTACCCTCGGCTCTGGTATTGCTGCAGTTACCTCTGAGAACACCTTAAGCAGATAAGTGAAACACTTGTGCAACATTTTCTAAACAGTTTATAAACACACCTTAAGCTGTCTGTTCAACTTCTCACTGATTTCTCTTTTCTCCTTTCTTCTTCAGTTTTTTACATTTTTTCCGTTGTTTTTCTTCCGATGTAGCTGCTTGGTGGTTTTAGTTCAGATTTAGCATTTGCTTAAGAACATAAAAACAAAAGAAAAGAGGAATATTGCAGCAGGCCTACTGGTTCATAATACGCAGGTCCTTCTCAAACCCCAACCCAGTAACACATATATTTGCCTCGTACTTTTAATGCTACCCAAGGATTAAGCTTTGATAACCGTCTTAACTCATGTGCAAGACCCACTTAAATCCAACCCCTGTCACTCATGTACTTATCTAACCAAAATTTGAAGCTACCCAAGGTTTGAGCTTCCCTCATCCTATTAGACAATCTGTTCCACTCATTGCCAACTCTATTTCCAAACCGATACTTTCCAATTTTTTTTCTAAATCTAAATTTAACAACTTTGAATCCATTATTTAGGGATATTTCGTTAATGGCCATCTTCAACAGATATACTTCAATCACGTCTGGCTGCTAGGTTTGCCTTTTCCTGGCTTTGAGAGCCTTTTTTGTATGTATGTGTGTGTGTGTGTGGGTGTGTGTGTATGTGCTGGACTTTGATCAGCGGCACGCCAGTTTCTCGGTCTTGGTTACAAATGGTAGTAATAAATAGCCTTTGCCAAATATGAATGTCACGCAAGAAAGCACAGACTTGTTAGAGAACCACTCGTGAAATGCTGACTAACATATGGGAATTTATTAAAATGTTTTAATTATTTCAATAAATATGCAAATGAAATTACACTTTAATTAAAATATAATGTAATACAAATATTATAAAATATAATAATAATAATAATAATAATAGTAATACTACTAATAAAAATAATAATAATAATAATAATAATAATAATAATAATAATAATTATTATAGTAATACTACTAATAAAATAATAATAATAATAATAATAATAATAATAATAATAATAATAATAATAATAATAATAATAATAATAATAATAATAATAATAATAATAATAATAACTACAAAAACAGAAAAAATAATGAAACACATCGACACCATGCCTAACTCTTCTAGGGCAGGGTAGGTGCCTGAGCCAGAGCTTGCAGCTCATAAGCCTGCCATTCATATTAGCCCCCTTGGGGCGGGGATGGCAGACCAGAGAGGCCTAGCTTCTCCCTACGAGCCCCGTGAGGGCGGGGAATGTGGCTAGGCCTGGGGACAGTTGGTCCCATAGATGAGGGGGTATTTGTGTCTCCTTCCATGGGAGACTTAGATCTCAGACATTCCCTAGACAGGGAGCCAAGGTCGGGCCACCACTTGGAAAAGGCCCGGGCCGGGAGAATACCGGCGAATCAAGAAGAAGAAGAAGAATGAAACAGTAATAATATTAGTACAATAACACTGAAAATTCTCCACAGTACTATGAAAACTTTAATTTCCTCCCACAAGCTTACAGCATATATAAAGGACAGTGTGTATCTCTCAGGGTATATGCACTCTGAGTTCACTTAGTTTCTATTTGAAGAATTTGTAAGGAAAAATGTTACCAGTTTGATTCCACATTGGTCAGGACTTGCTCCAGTAGTTGTTTTGATTTACTTAAAAAGTTCCAGAAGTAAATTATTACATGTATACAAATGCACATGAAGCAACAATTCTATACAAATAAAAAAATACAGTGGCTATAAATCCCGAGAAACAAAATTTGGATAAGTTATGAGGCTCACCTAAACCTTGACTCTCTGTCCTTCTTCCTACAACCTGTTTTCTGATTAGAACCTGTTATTTTTGGCCGAACTGCTCATCGTTCATTTCTGAGCACTCGCTATATTTCAGAAATTTTAATATTTGTCATTTTCATTTAAGTAAAAATTGATTTGGTTAGGTTAGGTTAGGGTAGGTTAGGTTAAGGAAGATTAGAGTAGGTTAGATTTGGTTAGGTTAGGCTCGACTAAAGTATATAAACCTATTGGTAGGGACAGCAGACAACAATAAAATAAAAATGCGAGTGGCTTATGTCGATCAGAGTAAGGTGTAATGTAAAATCTCATGCATTCATTTTCTCGAGAGCACTATATAAAGCCAGAATATATATTACTTACTAAGGAAAATATTTAAACAAATATTTACATTTTTAAATGCCATTATTTAATTTTCTGCAACATACCAAATTGACCTTATTAAAATTCACAGACCTGTATCTCTGATATCCATACACTGCAGGTTAGAGGGAAAGACATAGCGGGGAAAATTCTTTTTTAACTAACCTTCTGTAATCTAGTCGTAGGAAATTACAATAAATTTCAAGAATAAAGAATAAGAAGACTAAGCAGACATATATGACTTTCAAACAGACAGGTTTCTCAAAAAGAGGTATGAAGTTAACATGGAAAATAGGATATAGTGATTAGGTTGGTTCTAATATACGAGAGAATACCCAACAAATTGTCAGCAAGGAGATACAGTGAGAGTGTGCAGTACCATAAGACATAGTTATGGACTCATCTTGTTCCAGATAAATGTGAATGACATTTTGTGATTTTTCTCCCCTTGAAAAAACATTTTCTTCATCATTCATTCAGTTTATCTTCATAGATTACAATAGTTAAAGGATGCCTCGTATCAAAGAGGAAAAGAAGCTTCATGATTTGTCTAACAAATAACTACTAGCATTAATTCTCAACAAATTCAAGGATACTGGGGATGATATCCGGAGGTAGGTCATATAAAGCACTACCACCTGAGAGGGAGGCAACTCAGAAAATCTGAAACAGAAAAGAACCTATTGGTTAACATTAAGGCAAACCATTCACCATTGATAAATCTGAGCAGTAAAATATGCTATGAAGAGAAATTTTAAAATAGCTCCAAGAATCGGAGCAAGGTGATATTCAAGTCATTGTAAAAAATATATTAAAATGAGAACTGGAGTAGGTGACGCAAACGAAATTCTAATCTCATGTACAGGGAATTGGGAAAGTTTTGAGAGAGAGAGGTGATCCGTGGCCTGATGGCAAAAGCTCTCGCTTCACAAGCTGAGAGTCCGGGTTCGAGATCCGGCGAGAGTGAAAACATTGGGCGTGTTTCCTTACACCGGTTGTCAATGTTCACTAATCATTAAAATGGTCGACTGGTGTGGGTCGCATCACGGGATAAAATTAACCTAATTAGCCCGAAATGCTCTGCATAACAAGTGGCTTTCTATATAGTAGTATGTTATTGATGTCAGCTAGGCCTGTATACCTTGTACGTGAACTTGTATAAATAAAGTTATTATAGTTATATTCTTCTTCTTCTTCTTCTTCTTCTTCTTCTTCTTCTTCTTCTTCTTATTATTATTATTATTATTATTATTATTATTATTATTATTATTATTATTATTATTATTATTATTATGTTGTCACAGTTTAATGGATATTTACAGGGATCGACAAGGTGGATGAAGAAAGTGTGATTTAAGGTCGATACCATGCATAGTGGACATAATTCTAAAATAATCACCTGAAAGAAGAAAAAAAGATATCTACAAAGAAAATTCTTGAACCTGAGGATCCTGAGCAAGAGGTGGTCAACCCAACAAATTGTGAGCTAAAATAGGGTAAAACCCATTCAGCTGGAAGAAACATTACACGAGACTGTTAAAGGTATAATAGGTGGGAGCCTTGAGCTGAGCTCGATGCTCCCAAACAGTTATATAGATGAGTACAAACACATCACCATAATCAGCATAATTTCGAAAGCACATGCGAAGTTGTTGATTCAAACAACACCTGTCGTGAACCTCAACAAGGAGTCTCTTAATTCTGTACACAATACATCTATCACTAGCTTTGAAACGCGCAGCACTGGCATGGAGCCAACACCTTCGTCATCACGTAATAAATTATCCTCCCGATTCTTCCTAGACTTTTGGAATTCCGACTAGGTATTAGTGTATTAATAAAATTACATAATAAACAGATATTTTATTAATAAATGTTTGCTGACGTGCAGAAATAAATATCAAATGATGAGATAATCCTTGAGAAAAATTAGTTTTAGTCACTAAAAAAAAGGCAAAATCGACTTGTTAAGATTTCACTATGGGAGGTAGCTAATCCAAGCTAGCCAAGAAAACATTTTACATAGTTAATAAACAGAAAAACTGATTCCATAACATAAGCTGCTTATGAACTGATATCAGTAAGGTGGAGAAAGACAGTGTGCTGGCGCAGACGTAGGACCATCAGTAGTACAATCGTCTAGGTTGAACATTAAAATTGTCCAGAGTGATGTAAGAAAAATCTTCGTTAACGTAAAAGTAGTGGGTGCGAGGAACACAATCAGTAAGGAAGTAATGGTAACAAACTAAATACATGACTTCAAATGAAAATATGACAAAGCACATGAGGAAATGCATTCTTTACACCAGTTAGTTAATGTCATAGAAACTCAGCCAGGAGTTAGAGTTCATTCCCTGAAACCGCACAGGTGCCATTATTATAATTATAATTGTCGTTGTAGTTGTTGTTTCGGTAATTCTTTCAATAGATCTAAATTAATTATTTTATCTCTTAGCATACTCTCATTGGAGTTTAAACAGCTGTCCACACCACCACACCCATGCGAGTGTTTGGGAGCTAATGTGTTGAGCTGGCATTCAGATCCTCTGATATATTCGTCTTATGTTGCCAAATCCGTGTAGGATTAGCTCAGATAGATATCATCGTCCCTAATCTATATTCTGGAGAGGTGATTCCTGATTTCACCATTAATACTTGTCACAGCTAATTGATTTAATAATGACTCATTCATTTTCATCGAATATTTCTTATCCATAAAACTATTTTCATCCAGATTGTAGAGTCAAAGGAAACCTTAAATACCAAGAGTGTATCTACAGCCTTCAGAGGCAAAACTTGAAGCAAAATCTTTTATAATAATGTCGAGATTATAATTTTAAACATATTTCCAAAGCATTTAATACGATAAAAATGCTATACAAAAACTTGTAATAATAAAAAAAATTATATGGTGTGGGTTTGAGGTGTGTGCAAGATGAATGGGCAAGATAAGTATGTAAGAGGAGATGGTATAAGGCTTCAAAGGCAACATAAGATGAAAATTATTAGATATGATCGCATCAGAACTTCGTCATTGTGACAGGTGCTGATGTAGCTCACGGCAGGAGGTATTGGGCGTTACAGTTCGCTGCAAGAGGGTGAGGATTGTGTAGCTTTTTGCAGGAGGGAGGGTGTGGTGCATCTTCCTGCAGGAGGGAACAGAAGAGTGGACTATTTTCCTGCAGGATGGAGGTGGTGGAGTTCTCTTCTAGACGGAGAGGATAATGTAGCTTCTTACATAAGGGATAGTATAGCAGAGATTTCTGCAGGAGAGAGAGAGAGGGTGGTGCAACTTCCTGCATGAGAAAGAAGCCGGTGAAATTCCTTTCTTGAGGGAGAGGGTGGTGCCGAGACATATGACTTGACATAACCTCGCGGGTGAAGGCAGCAGTTTGTTGAACGGGAAGGAATGAAAACAGATATCGTTTGGAACTAACCTTGACCCACTGAACTCTAAAGTCAAGATTATCAGTACGTGTGCAGGTCATCGAATGTACAAATCTCCATGCGTGTGCCAGTCCTCATATAAGTGTTAGTGTGTATGTGTATGTGTAAATAACTGTGAATGTGAGTGTGTAAATCTTCGTGTGTATGTGTATGTGTGTGTGTGTGTGTGTGTGTGTGTGTGTGTGTGTGTGTGTGTGTGTGTGTGTGTGTGGCAAGTCCTCGTATGTGTGCAAGTCATTATGTATGTGAAAGTCCTCGTGTATGTGTGTGTGTAAATCTTCATGTGTGTGTTGAAGTCCTCCTGGATGTTCTGGTCTTCAAGGATATATATATTTACTCGCCTTCAGATATACATGCGAATGCAATTGAATGTACTTGTGTGTAGACATTCACTAACAAGAAGGCACATCACTTAAATCGGCGCATAACACAGAAGACTTGTATTTTTCGCAATTAGTGTATTAAAAGGGCAAAAAAATACAGGAGTTTGATTACAATGGTTTCATCTGGCTTATATGCAGCTTTCTAGCTTACTATCCATCTGGGAGAGTGTACCACAGTTAAATATAATTTTTGTCACCAAATTCAAATATATTCATAATCATTAATATAATGATTAAAATTATGCACAGAAACAGAAAAAGCTGGATGAACTTCACTGCTAATGACTTAAATTATAATAAAGTGAATAATTAGCTCTATCATAGTAGGAAGGGTGGAGAGGAAAATAAGGTAACGGAATGAGTGATTAATCTCAAAATGAAAAAGTTCAATTGTAACGAGGGGTGAATATCTAGGCATTATCAACACTAAATCTTATGACCAACAGATCGCTAGATCCTGGTTTTATGCTGAATCAGGCCTTGCTGTAGTTAGAAGTCAAATATTTATAAAACATGTTTTAAAAATCTGCTGAAGTTCAGGATCTGCCATAAAGTAGCAACAAATGTGTTAAAAATACAATGAATGACTCACTTTTGTTTTCGAATTTAATGTCAGCCAGGTTCAGTCAAGCTCCATAAATAAAATACATATGTATTTTATAAGTAATATAGATATAAGTAATATAGTTAAATGGTATTTTTTCACTAAATATTTTGTGAAGGGGATGCAAAATTAAGGAAAGATTTGCAAAGATATGTTGTTATATTTATTATTTAATAATATCTATTTATCTTAAATACACCAGTTTCAGGGAGACCTAGAAGTTCAACGAATATAGAGGGCTGCCACCTTGCTATTACTTCGTTCCAGTAGGGTCGGAGACCCTTGGAGCATGGGGCAAGTGTGCTCTAAAATTCCTAAAACAGTCAGGTGAAAAACCCATCACAGAAACCATGGACCCAAAAGCGGCCAGTTTCTTCTTTCAGAGATTCAGTGTTGTGATCCAGAGGGTAGCATTCTGGGCACGCGGTCCACCGCCGTGGAGCTGGATTAAGCAATTAAGATGTTGGTTCTGAGATGTCATGTTGTTTTCCTTCCCACTGTATCTTTGTTATTAATGTGTTTTGTTTAAAATAAAATTCACACAGAATATAAAGGGTGGTAGGAGAAGAGCATATTTTTTTTTTTTTATTATCACACTGGCCGATTCCCACCAAGGCAGGGTGGCCCGAAAAAGAAAAACTTTCACCATCATTCACTCCATCGCTGTCTTGCCAGAAGGGTGCTTTACACTACAGTTTTTAAACTGCAACATTAACACCCCTCCTTCAGAGTGCAGGCACTGTACTTCCCAGCTCCAGGACTCAAGTCTGGCCTGCCGGTTTCCCTGAACCCCATTCATAAATGTTACTTTGCTCACACTCCAACAGCACGTCAAGTACTAAAAACCATTTGTCTCCATTCACTTCTATCAAACACGCTCACGCATGCCCGCTGGAAGTCCAAGCCCCTCGCACACAAAACCTCCTTTACCCCCTCCCTCCACCCTTTCCTAGGCCGACCCCTAACCCGCCTTCCTTCCACTACAGACTGATACACTCTTGAAGTCACTCTGTTTCGCTCCATTCTCTCTACATGTCCGAACCACCTCAACGACCCTTCCTCAGCCCTCTGGACAACAGTTTTGGTAATCCCGCACCTCCTCCTAACTTCCAAACTACGAATTCTCTGCATTATATTCACACCACACATTGCCCTCAGACATGACATCTCCACTGCCTCCAGCCTTCTCCTCGCTGCAACATTCATCACCCATGCTTCACACCCATATAAGAGCGTTGGTAAAACTATACTCTCATACATTCCTCTCTTTGCCTCCAAGGACAAAGTTCTTTGTCTCCACAGACTCCTAAGTGCACCACTCACCCTTTTCCCCTCATCAATTCTATGATTCACCTCATCTTTCATAGACCCATCCGCTGACACGTCCACTCCCAAATATCTGAATACATTCACCTCCTCCATACTCTCTCCCTCCAATCTGATATCCAATCTTTCATCACCTAATCTTTTTGTTATTCTCATAACCTTACTCTTTCCTGTATTCACTTTTAATTTTCTTCTTTTGCAAACCCTACCAAATTCATCCACCAATCTCTGCAACTTCTCTTCAGAATCTCCCAAGAGCACAGTGTCGTCAGCAAAGAGCAACTGTGACAACTCCCACTTTATGTGTGATTCTTTATCTTTTAACTCCACGCCTTTTCCCAAGACCCTCGCATTTACTTCTCTTACAATCCCATCTACAAATATATTAAATAACCACGGTGACATCACACATCCTTGTCTAAGGCCTACTTTTACTGGGAAATAATTTCCCTCTTTCCTACATATTCTAACTTGAGCCTCACTATCCTCGTAAAATCTCTTCACTGCTTTCAGTAACCTACCTCCTACACCATACACCAGCAACATCTGCCACATTGCCCCCCTATCCACCCTGTCATACGCCTTTCCCAAATCCATAAATGCCACAAAGACCTCTTTAGCCTTATCTAAATACTGTTCACTTATATGTTTCACTGTAAACCCCTGGTCCACACACCCCCTACCTTTCCTAAAGCCTCCTTGTTCATCTGCTATCCTATTCTCCGTCTTACTCTTAATTCTTTCAATAATAACTCTACCATACACTTTACCAGGTATACTCAACAGACTTATCCCCCTATAATTTTTGCACTCTCTTTTGTCCCCTTTGCTTTTATACAAAGGAACTATGCATGCTCTCTGCCAATCCCTAGGTACCTTACCCTCTTCCATACATTTATTAAATAATTGCACCAACCACTCCAAAACTATATCCCCACCTGCTTTTAACATTTCTGTCTTTATCCCATCAATCCGGCTGCCTTACCCCCTTTCATTTTACCTACTGCCTCACGAACTTCCCCCACACTCACAACTGGCTCTTCCTCACTCCTACAAGATGTTATTCCTCCTTGCCCTATACACGAAATCACAGCTTCCCTATCTTCATCAACATTTAACAATTCCTCAAAATATTCCCTCCATCTTCCCAATACCTCTAACTCTCCATTTAATAACTCTCCTCTTCTATTTTTAACTGACAAATCCATTTGTTCTCTAGGCTTCCTTAACTTGTTAATCTCACTCCAAAACTTTTTCTTATTTTCAACAAAATTTGTTGATAACATCTCACCCACTCTCTCATTTGCTCTCTCTTTACATTGCTTCACCACTCTCTTAACCTCTCTCTTTTTATCCATATACTCTTCCCTCCTTACATCACTTCTACTTTGTAAAAACTTCTCATATGCTAACTTTTTCTCCCTCAGAAGAACATATTCAAACAAATTCGAGTAGAATTTTAAACGTTCCCTCTCAGTTAAATAATTTTTATATATATAAAAAGTATTATTGAAGGTATTAAAAAACATATGCTAAATAAATATGACTTTGGCAACTCTCCTCTTCACTTCGCTAACTGTCTCCCAACATTCCTCCCTCCATTAGGTAGTCTTCACCCTTTGCCACGATGATCGAATGGCCAGTTGTCACCCTGGCAGGTCACAGCTGGGTTGGGCTGGGCAAGGCGAGTCATTGTGGGGAAGATCATTTTGGGATACTGAAGGTGTTGTGACAGTAGCAATGATGACGTTGTTGATGGTGGTTACGGTATGGTGGCGGTGGTTAATATGCTGCAGGTGGTGATGGGGTACGTGGTGACAACCAGTAAAATAATTGGCTATAGGTGTAAGCGTACTGCATGTGTACTGAGATCAAGAATGAGTTTCCAAACTCTCACCACATAGATCCCAACCTCCAAAAAGAGGCCCTAAGGCACCCGTTTCAGATTAACCATCACTGGCCAGATCCTACAGACTTTGCCATGTCCTACATAGGGAGTCCTACAATTTTTTCCTCTACAGGAATCTGGCGTTGGTGAGAAGGCCATTTAGTTAATGTAGGTGTGCTCTGTGTAGGAAAGCAGAACAGTGACATGTTTGTATTGCATACCTAGAAAATGGATGATGAGTGTGAAAGGCTCACTCTCCTGGAAACTGCACTAACACGAACATACAAACGATTAATGAACATCGAAGAAATTACTGAGGAAAATAAGTGCTCAGAAATTTCCTACCATAGACTTATTCACAAGAAAAGATACCTCGAAATTCTTAAGAACCAAAAATAGCAAAGGTTGTAAACAACTTGCTGTATAGCCCTTGTGGCTTAGCGCTTCTTTTTGATTATAATAATAATGTAAACAACTTAATCACCAAGAGAACTAGCAGAAACCAGTCATCAGATTCGAAGGTATATGATAAAAAAATTATCTTTTGTGAGCGTGTCAGTCAAATGCCATGAATGAACGTCAACAATGGAAAATTCATCCACTCAACACAGTTACCAGTTAATGAGATACGTCGAGATTTTTCACTTCACAAAAGTGATGACAAGATGTCAACAATTATCAGTAGAGACATAGCGGTAAAAGCATACCATCATGCTCTCGCGCTACCGTCCACAGGATGGATATGGGGTGCACAATAAACTAGCCACTTCGGTGGCAAAATCTAATCTAATCCCTAACTGTACATAGGCGGATGAACATCATGTTGAGGACTCACAACCGAGACTGTGCTACCAGAGTAAAAGTTTACAGTGATTTCTTTGAATATATTTGAAAAGAATTCACTAACAGCCAGCAAGAAGGGTTTATAAAAAAAGGTGATCACTCAGCTTAAGACCATTGCCAAAGAAGCATCTTAGGAAAATCTTGTAGCAGAATTTAAGGAGAGTATGCAGATTGTCCCTGAGATCAGTTGCAAGATGGTAATTCTACCACATGACCTACGTCAACGAGAGGTTGTGATAGGAAATATAAACTTGCAGAAACAGGTAGCATTGCCGAAGAGCATATCTTGGAAGATGAACAAGGAATTTGATGTAGCATTATACGTGAAATAAAATCAAATTAGTTGGGAACAAGACATCATGGCCTCATCATTCATCCGACAACAAAGACAAGAATTTTGATATTCCAGAGTGCTTCAGAAGGATCCTGTAAAGTGTATTAACTGATGATGCAGAAACTGGCGATCACTTACAATGAGTCAAAGTTCTCACAAAGTCATTCGGGCTAACACCTGATAGTCAATAACCTGTGGTACAAAGAAGCCTCCAAGCTCTATGAAAGCACCAGTAGACAATGTATAATTAATCCAAACAATAAATCGTCTAGGCGGTGAAATATACATTGTGTTAAAATAGAATAATATAGCCTTGTGTTCTCAAAAGCTTGGGGCTACAATGAATCATCATGCAGTGTTCAGCCATATGTTTTCACTCACTTCGCATAGAAAAATATTAACAGGATAGAAGGAATGCTGATTGGAAAAGAAAACAGCAACAAGGTCAGTGACACTGTTGTGCAGCCGAAGGTCTTCAGGCCTCATCTCCCAGGTATTTTTCTCTCAGCAGTCAAGAAAAAATACAAGAGAATCATAGCTTACACCACAGAAAATGGGCTTCCAGTATACGCTACATTAGCAGTGAAACAGTGTTCTCTTTGGATGAATCATTTTAATTGCACAAACTTAAGTTCTTGAAACGGCTGTAGTTCTAGTTAATCCACTTGGGCATTTACCATGGGACTTGTGGGTAATGGGACGCTCATTACACAAAACAAAACAAAATCACAAAAATTTGTTGCTCCAGTGAACCAGATAGTAACATACTGCAGTAATATTTGTTAACTTAGAGTCTAAATCATAAAGTTCATGGTGACCAGAAGAATTTCATTGATATCGCCTTGACATTGCTACACATTACTTCATAGAAAATATTTACTATGATACGTATCGTTACTGTGTTATCTACACAAAAATTTCAAATGAAAAACCCTGAGAGAATGGCGAGAGAAGAATCTGGCCTACAGTTGCAACACAATACTAGTCGCTACACCTTGCCAGAAATCCCTGTGTGGGTGAAGCCTTTGTTCTCGGGTGATGTTTGTGTCAGCAGAATTCTTTGTGGACGAACGGCCCACTTGTAGTCACTGCTAGCTACCTAGGAGACGCTTAATAGCCTCTAAGCATTCTTGACAACTGATAATAATTTACAATTCATCGGATTTTAATCAAGCTCATTCGAGAGACAACTTTGACTACATATGTGAGAGATAATTAGGTCAAGGACGCAATCTTGACAATGGTGTACGGCACAGACACTGAGTGAAACTCTAATTAAATTTCACTGAGGTGAAGCAATATAGAGGATGACAACTAGAACGGTTCCAATTAATTTTAGATCCTTGTACACACAAAAAATAGAAAAGATTTATAGTGAAGTATCTGGAGGTAAAGATCGATTGACAACACGAACACATGCACGAAGTCACAGTGACTTCAGTAGGTGCTGGTGATCTATCACACACTGTAAATTATCATATCTATGAGATTAATCTATGAGTATTATCCGTCCATCAGTGTCTTGGCTAACTGTGTAGCTGGTGCTGTTTCCCATTAAGGAGCTTCAGGGTTCACAGGCAACCACTGCATTCTCTGACTCTCTATTACACTGTGTGGGGCGGAGGGGGGTGTACTAATCTATATATGTATATATATATATATATTTATATATATATATATATATATATATATATATATATATATATATATATATATATATATATATATATATATATATTATATATAGGATGGGGTCCACCTCTGGTGTAAATTGTGGGACCCATAGCCTCGGAGAAGTGGATAAAAAGGCTTCAAGGAAGAATATTTGGATTTCTTCCTGAAGCCGTTTGAATATTCCACTTCCCCTACCACCCCATCCTTTAGTATATATTTTTTTTACCAATAGGAATATTTTATTACATAATATGGTACAGAAGATTTAAGAGATACATTGTTGATATAAAGGTGGCATATAAGGTACATGTTGTTACGTGTGTATCACCGATTATAAGGCTAAAATCTCATCCAGCTCCTCAGAGCTGGGGCGTGTGCCCAAAATACAGCAAGCATTACCCCTTTGAACAGCCGCACTGAGCCGCTGGAACAGAAAACTAGCTGCCCTGGGATCCGTAGTTACCCTGATGAGTCTTTTTTCCAGCTCCTTAAGGAATTTAGATGCACTCTTTCCCCATGAGCCAAGGGTCTCTGAGCCTATGGGAACAAACATATAATGATGGGCAAGTTCTCCATATTTTCTAGACTTTTGGGACTCCCTGA
Source organism: Cherax quadricarinatus (assembly GCF_038502225.1). Classification (NCBI taxonomy): domain Eukaryota; kingdom Metazoa; phylum Arthropoda; class Malacostraca; order Decapoda; family Parastacidae; genus Cherax; species Cherax quadricarinatus. The sequence goes on along the minus strand of NC_091325.1, from coordinate 10,418,426 downwards.
AGCTGGCAGCTGCCCCTCCTTCCTCCCTGGTGTATTGGAGATAGGTATCAGCCAAAGTAGATGCACATGTATAGTCCCACACCACCTGCTTCCCATCTGTCCAGGCTTGAAGGGTGATACCATCTGGACGCTTCTGGCTGCCATCAGATCTGCATAGTTGGGGTGGCTCCCTTACTGCTGGGCATCCAGCTGTTGTGAGGCTCCTCTTGATAATGTTATTAACCTCCTCATATATATATATATATATAAATATATATATATATATATATATATATATATATATAAATATATATATATATAAATATATATATATATATATATATATATATATAGTTTCTTTCAAAAGGATAATTTATAAGTAATGACTCTTCAGCTAACCATATAAACTGATCCTAAATATTTCAGAGCACAGCCTTCTTTCATAAATTAAAAAAAAAATTCTTGTTGGATAAGCAACCCTGGGGTAATAAAAGTATATATAAATATATATTAAAGATTAGGTGGTAGGAAAAGTAAATATTTAAACAGCATGAAGGAGAATTTCATTTACTTTCGAGTCTTATATGCACACAAAGGGAGACATAATTATGACAAACAACACCCTAGGAGGCATAGAGTGGGCAGATACTGACAAGCTGTTTAAATTATGAAGACCAGGATCAAGAAAGCACAGGTGGGTGAAAGCACAAATGAACCATCGAGATTTATTTCTTTTGTCTTACAGTTGTTGAAAAGTGGAATGACTGGGACAAGGCAGATTCAAGAGAAAATATGATAATACCCAAGAAGCCAGAAAACACGGATGACGATCAAATTGACCTAGGAAGCTAGGCCAGGAGCTGACTCTCCACTTATGCAAAGACAATGCAGTGAGCACAGCTAGGTAAATACAAACACACACACACAGGACAATGTACACCGTGTACGTTAGGCCCATATTGGAGTATGCGGCACCAGTTTGGAACCCACATCTAGCCAAGCACGTAAAGAAACTAGAGAAAGTGCAAAGCTTTGCAACAAGACTAATCCCAGAGCTAAGGGGTATGTCCTACTAGGAGAGATTAAGGGAAATCGACCTGACGACGATGGAGGACAGGAAAGATAGGGGGGACATGATAACGACATATAAAATACTTAGGGGAATTGACAAGGTGGACAGAGACAGAATGTTCCAGAGATGGGACACAGCAACAAGGGGACACAGTTGGAAGATGAAGACACATATGAATCACAGGGATGTTAGGAAGTATTTCTACAGTCACAGAGTAGTCAGGAAGTGGAATAGTTTGGGAAGCGATGTAGTGGGAGCAGGATTCATTCATAGCTTTAAGCAGAGATATGATAAAGCTAATGGTGCTGGGAGAGTGACCCAGTAGCGGCCAGTGAAGAGGCGGGGAAAGGAGCTATAGCTCGACCCCTGCAACCACAGCTAGGTGAGTACAACTAGGTGAGTACACACACACAAGTGAGTGATGTACTAAAAACATGAACCATGCATAGCTTTAAGACGAGGTATGACAAAGCTCGGTGAAGAGGTGGGGCCAAGAGCTGAGTCCCGACCCCTGTAACCACAATTAGGTGAGTACACACACACACACACACACACACACACACACACACACACACACACACACACACACACACACACACACACACACACACACACACATAACGACAGGAGGTACGACTCGACCCATACAACCACAAATAAATTAGTACACCACCCCTCCGCCCCACACAGTCTAATAGAGTCAGAGAATGCAGTGGTTGCCTGTGAACCCTGAAGCTCCTTAATGAGAAACAGCACCAGCTACACAGTTAGCCAAGACACTGATGGACGGATAATACTCACAGATTAAACTCATAGATATGATAATTCACAGTATGTGATAGATCACCAGCACCTACTGAAGTCACTGTGACTTCGTGCATGTGTTCGTGTTGTCGATCGATCTTTACCTCCAGATACTTCACTATAAATCTTTTCTATTTTTTATGTGTGTACAAGGATCTAAAATTAATTGAAACCGTTCTAGTTGTCATCCTCTATATTGCTTCACCTCAGTGAAATTTAATTAGAGTTTCAGTCAGTGTCTGTGCCGGACACCCTTGTCAAGATTGCGTCCTTGACCTAATTATCACTCGCTTACATATGTAGTCAAAGTTGTCTCTCGAATGAGCTTGATTAAAATCCGATGAATTGTAAATTATTATCAGTTGTCAAGAATGCTTAGAGGCTGTTAAGCGTCTCCTAGGTAGCTAGCAGCGGCTACAAGTGGGCCGTGTGTGTGTGTGTGTGTGTGTCGTGCCAAATATGTAAAACTTGCGATCTTGGCTTAAATAGCAACACTCATCTTGCCATATAAGAGAAGCGAAAATTTGTGTATGCAATAATTTTGCCAAAATCATTCTGAACCTAACGAAAAAAATATATTTCACTGTTTGTTTAGTATTAAATTACTGTAAACGTATCTAAATATATATAGTTGGAATAGGTAAAATAAATTGCACTTGTTATAATAAGGTTAGGTAAGTTTTCTAAGATTCTTTTGGTGGAAAATTATAAATTTTTACATTAACATTAATGAAAAAATATATATCTTTAAACGTAAAAGAGAAAATTTTAGAAAGGACTTAATTTTAAATGAGTTCTTGCTAATTGACCAGTTTTACCCATTAGGCACGACATATATATATATATATATATATATATATATATATATATATATATATATATATATATATATATATATATATATATATATATTTATTATCACACTGGCCGATTCCCACCAAGGCAGGGTGGCCCGAAAAAGAAAAACTTTCACCATCATTCACTCCATCACTGTCTTGCCAGAAGGGTGCTTTACACTACAGTTTTTAAACTGCAACATTAACACCCCTCCTTCAGAGTGTAGGCACTGTACTTCCCATCTCCAGGACTCAAGTCTGGCCTGCCGGTTTCCCTGAATCCCTTCATAAATGTTACTTTGCTCACACTCCAACAGCACGTCAAGTATTAAAAACCATTTGTCTCCATTCACTCCTATCAAACACGCTCACGCATGCCTGCTGGAAGTCCAAGCCCCTCGCACACAAAACCTCCTTTACCCCCTCCCTCCAACCTTTCCTAGGCCGACCCCTACCCCGCCTTCCTTCCACTACAGACTGATACACTCTTGAAGTCATTCTGTTTCGCTCCATTCTCTCTACATGTCCGAACCACCTCAACAACCCTTCCTCAGCCCTCTGGACAACAGTTTTGGTAAACCCGCACCTCCTCCTAACTTCCAAACTACGAATTCTCTGCATTATATTCACACCACACATTGCCCTCAGACATGACATCTCCACTGCCTCCAGCCTTCTCCTCGCTGCTACATTCATCACCCACGCTTCACACCCATATAAGAGCGTTGGTAAAACTATACTCTCATACATTCCCCTCTTTGCCTCCAAGGACAAAGTTCTTTGTCTCCACAGACTCCTAAGTGCACCACTCACTCTTTTTCCTTCATCAATTCTATGATTCACCTCATCTTTCATAGACCCATCCGCTGACACGTCCACTCCCAAATATCTGAATACGTTCACCTCCTCCATACTCTCTCCCTCCAATCTGATATCCAATCTTTCATCACCTAATCTTTTTGTTATCCTCATAACCTTACTCTTTCCTGTATTCACTTTTAATTTTCTTCTTTTGCACACCCTACCAAATTCATCCACCAATCTCTGCAACTTCTCTTCAGAATTTCCCAAGAGCACAGTGTCATCAGCAAAGAGCAGCTGTGACAACTCCCACTTTGTGTGTGATTCTTTATCTTTTAACTCCACGCCTCTTGCCAAGACCCTCGCATTTACTTCTCTTACAACCCCATCTATAAATATATTAAACAACCACGGTGACATCACACATCCTTGTCTAAGGCCTACTTTTACTGGGAAAAAATTTCCCTCTTTCCTACATACTCTATCTTGAGCCTCACTATCCTCGTAAAAACTCTTCACTGCTTTCAGTAACCTACCTCCTACACCATACACTTGCAACATCTGCCACATTGCCCCCCTATCCACCCTGTCATACGCCTTTTCCAAATCCATAAATGCCACAAAGACCTCTTTAGCCTTATCCAAATACTGTTCACTTACATGTTTCACTGTAAACACCTGGTCCACACACCCCCTACCTTTCCTAAAGCCTCCTTGTTCATCTGCTATCCTATTCTCCGTCTTACTCTTAATTCTTTCAATTATAACTCTACCATACACTTTACCAGGTATACTCAACAGACTTATCCCCCTATAATTTTTGCACTCTCTTTTATCCCCTTTGCCTTTATACAAAGGAACTATGCATGCTCTCTGCCAATCCCTAGGTACCTTACCCTCTTCCATACATTTATTAAATAATTACACCAACCACTCCAAAACTATATCCCCACCTGCTTTTAACATTTCTATCTTTATCCCATCAATCCCGGCTGCCTTACCCCCTTTCATTTTACCTACTGCCTCACGAACTTCCCCCACACTCACAACTGGCTCTTCCTCACTCCTACAAGATGTTATTCCTCCTTGCCCTATACACGAAATCACAGCTTCCCTATCTTCATCAACATTTAACAATTCCTCAAAATATTCCCTCCATCTTCCCAATACCTCTAACTCTCCATTTAATAACTCTCCTCTCCTATTTTTAACTGACAAATCCATTTGTTCTCTAGGCTTTCTTAACTTGTTAATCTCACTCCAAAACTTTTTCTTATTTTCAACAAAATTTGTTGATAACATCTCACCCACTCTCTCATTTGCTCTCTTTTTACATTGCTTCACCACTCTCTTAACCTCTCTCTCTTTCTCCATATACTCTTCCCTCCTTGCATCACTTCTACTTTGTAAAAACTTCTCATATGCTAACTTTTTCTCCCTTACTACTCTCTTTACATCATCATTCCACCAATCGCTCCTCTTCCCTCCTGCACCCACTTTCCTGTAACCACAAACTTCTGCTGAACATATATATATATATATATATATATGAATATATATATATATATATATATATATATATATATATATATATATATATATATATATATATGTATATATATATATATATATATATATATATATATATATATATATATATATATATATATATATATATATGTATATATATATATATATATATACATATATATATATATATATATATATATATATATATATATATATATATATATATATATATATATATATATATATATATATATATATATGTATATATATATATATATATATATATATATATATATATATATATATATATATACATATTATATGTGTGTGTGTATTTATATTAGCTAATATCTAAAAAAAATCGTTGAAGATATTCGAAAACGGTGTGAAAAATGCGAGAATACAGACAAGTGGAAGTTTTGTATAATAGGAAACAATCGGATTAGCTATGTATTTGCTTGTTGTAACTCAGCGAGGAACAATGGCAGCTGCCTCAAGTGTAGCCGGAATGCCGTTTCTCCATGGTGATAGTTACTTAATAATAATAATAATAATAATAATAATAATAATAATAATAATAATAATAATAATAATAATAATAATAATAATAATAATAACAGCTGTAGCATCTTTATTTACTACAAGTATATGTACATGGTATACAGGCCTAGCTGACGTCAGTGACATATTACTGTATAGAAAGCTGCTTCTTATGCTGAGCATTTCGGCCAAATTAGGTCAGTTGTGTCCCTGGATGCGACCCACACCAGTCGACTAGTACCCAGGTACCCATTTTACACTGATGGGTGAACCAGGTAGCAGATGTCTTATGGAAACAAGCCCCTAAAATTTTCCAGCCCTACCGGAGGAAATTCAATCTCTAGGCCTCAGCGTGTGAGCTGAGTGCACTTGCGATCGAGCTACGGAAATGACATATCTAGAATCCGTGTGCGATTAATATTTCTCCAGCATGCGCATAATGCAATTTAGAAATATTATTACAGTATATTATGAAAGTGAATATTAACTAGGGAACACTGATTTTGCTTTGGGACTCGGTAACATACACACACACACACACACACATACTCTTGGTGTGTATGTGAACGTGTGCGAGTGTGGGTGTGTGTGTGTTTTTGTGATAGATATAGGAATTGATGTACCAAGATAAATGTGGGGGTGTTGAATTAGTGTCGATGAGACAGGAACCCGGCTCATTGAGGAGCCCTGTTGACATTAGTCCCAGGGTCCAAGGGTCTTTGATTCTACATGGAAAAAGTGTTACCAATGACAGTTTTTTAAATTATTCACTTTGCTCAGGTTTCTAACAATAAATATGAAATATATTACCAGTCAATGTAGAGAACCGTAAGGAGGAGGGGAAAACAATGGCTTCCGTTTAGATCGGTGTTCTGGGCGCGAGCTACGTCCTAGGCAGCAGCAATGACAGTCTGGTCCAGCACGAATTTGGGGAATGGATGAGAAAATTCTGGAGCCACTGGCAGTAAGTTAAATTAAGGCCGAAATCCATTTTAGTCGGCAAGGAGCTCCACTTCGACAAGAGTTCCGTGACTTGCAAAGCAATAATGCTTTACAAGAAAATTAAAATCTTCATATCGTCACAACAATTAGCAAAGGGTACCTAAAAGAATAAATCAGAATGATCTTGCACTTACGAGTAATTTTCAGCCTTGATTACTGCGTCGGTATCATCGTCAAGTGAGCCGGCCTGATATACGCTAATGCCATTGCTAGTCTCATTTCCGAAATTGAAAATTCCGTCTTCCTCGTGGGCCCGATGACCTTAGTCCTCGCTGGATTATTGACCTGGCAATCTGTAGCTATCCTGACTAACAGAGGCAACCTAGGTGGCAAGGAGTGCGATGATGAACCCAAATGTAAAACGAGAGAACAAAATAGCGTACAGCATAAATTATTTTACCATTTAAATGGGAAGATATATATACATAAATGAAAAACATAAGGCACATAGTAATATTTGAAGGCAAGTACTCATCAACTTCATGTTGCTTAGTTGGGGCAATTGATGACGATCATCGTCTACTTCATCTCTTATAAAGACAACATCAGAAGGTCATTTCTTGACAATATATGATTTCTTGTGTCACTGATAAAGAAAACTGCATGTCCTATTTGTGTTTTCTCTCGTGTTTTGCTCTAATAAACTTGACACACATATACATGTCAGATATTAACATTGTATCTGTTTTGACTATCAGCAGCAAATTTAATTTATGTAATGCTTATCATGTCTCCCTTTGTGAGCTCCTTCCTTCAAGTCAAGTTTTTGTTTGTGCTCTTGCAATTATTTAGGTTGTCATGCGCAATCACACGTAGGTAGGTATGCGTCTCTTCTTACGGTCTGCTCCACCCTTGCATCTGGTGTGTGTTACACCCTCACATCTGGTCTGCTTCGCACCCTTACCTCTGGTCTGTCATGTATTATTACATATGGTTTGCTGCACCCTTACACGTGATCTGTCAGTTATTATTCCATTTGGTCTGCTAAACATTATTACATCTAGACTCTTGCCTTGTTATAGCTGGTGTGTTGCAATCTGGTCTACCAAGCATTATTATTACATTAGTACATAAAAACCACATTCTTTCCTGGCTCTCAGAACCCTCTCTCTCTACATTACTATAAAGAAAAAAGTTATAATATCATTAGTCTGCTATTTTATTTTTAACCTCCAGGCTTCCTTTTAAACATGATCTTCTTTAAAATTAACTCCCTGTCGCTGAAGATCCTTAGCTCTATGCACTGAACCAGATACAGCAGTGGCCAAGTCACACTTAGTCACATAAATTCAATAAACGAAAAATAAATATTGTTGCAAGAAATTTTTATAATCTGTGTTACATTTACGCGAATATATCAGACCTAATGCATGTTGATTACAGTGATAAACCACGTAAGTATGTGATTTTTATGTTCAGAACGCTCTTCAGTTTTGTATAGTGTAATGGGTTTTGTTATTCATAGGAAACGAGATTACCTCATCACTCCCCATTCTTCTCTGTCGTTAAAGCGTTGAATAAATATTAAAGTCTCACTTGTTGATTGAAAGATTTTACTAACCTATCTTAATCATAAACAATACTCATACAATACAGTGAGCAATGAAAGAAATAATAAATTAAGAAATTGCAGTGATGCATTCCACAACTAAAAGTATATGGGGAATACTCATTAAGGGAACAGTAAGTACTTACAGTTAGGGCTTCGTCATTCAGCAAACGTCTCGTAGCTTCCACACAAAACCCTAGCATACCCCTTCATGTGCAGGTTAGCTCCTGCAACGTTGCTGATGTGTGAGTGGCCAGAGTTGGAGATGTCCGAAGAGTGTAAAGCGAAAGTGTGATAGATGGGAGAAGTGTGTCTTACGTTGTACAGATAATAGAAGAGACATACACAGGATGGAGTTGCGTGTCTAAAATGTGAATAACACCGTTGGGATTTAAGTAATTCCTGTTCCGCAGCTCGCTCAGTTGAACTGGCCTTAACCTTGCCCGTCATCACCCGGGGAGATGCACTGCCTGCTGCCCTTGCCAGTTACTTCCTCATTTATTTATTTACTACCAATTTCACAGACGATCTTACAGTCTGATTTACTAGATTTTCACTCTTGGTTACAAGATGCTTTTTCTTTATTAAATTTTACACTCATGTACGCATCTACCAATTCGCATTTGAACGGGCCACAGTTGGTGCCCAGTTTTTTCCTACCCTGGTAACAGTGTTTCCATTAACCATCCATCTAGACTTGATGGAGAGAATCAATTTGTTCACTGAGTTAAGTGAAACTTTTTGGGAGGATGCGAAAGGCAGTGGGTAGAATGATACTGGGTAAAACAGCTGGGATAGATAGGACTGAGACAGAAACATTAAGGCAGGAGTAGTTTGTTCATTTGTTCAATGTATACAAAAGGGATGTGGGGATAAGGTAAATAAGGATTGACAGGGACCATTCATAGTTCCATTGTATAAGGGGAAAAGTATAAAAGAGTGAAAAAATTATAGTAGAATAAGCCACATGAGTATATGGGGTAAAGTGTATAGCAGAGTTATTGCTGAAAGAATTAAGGGTAAGACAAAGAGCAGGATCGCAGATGATCTATGAGGTATTAGAAAGGGTACGAGATGTGAAGACAAAGTGTTTACAATGAACCACGTAAGTCAACACTGCAGGAATGAATAGATGTAATTTTTTTTCATTGCACTTATGGATTTAGAAAAGGTACATGATAGGGTGGCAGATATTGCAGTTGGTAGGTTAATAAAGGTAGTTAAGACTTTTTACGAGGATAGCGAGGTTCAGGTATGTAGAAGAGAGGCCTTAGACAGGAATGCTTGATGTTACTATAGTTGTTCAATATATTTATAGATGGGGTTGTAAGAGAAGTGAATGTTCGGGTGTTGACAGGAATCTAACGGTAGAGAGGATGGAACAAAATAGAATGTCTTGGAGGGAATATAAATCTGTAGTGGAAGGAAGGCGGGATAGGGGTCGTTCTATGAAAGGTTGGAGGGAGTAAAGGAGGTTTTGTGTGAGAGAGGCTTGGACTTCTAACAAGTGTGCGTAAGCATATTAGATAGGAGAGAATGGAGACGAATAGTTTTTATGAATTGACGTGCTGTTGGAGTTTGAGGAAAATAATATCTGTGAAGAGATTCAGAGAAATTGGTTAGCCGGACTTGAGTCCTAGAGGGGTGCTGATACATTTCAGTTTTTTAATTGTAGTGTAGGCGCGCCTCTGGCAAGACAGTGATGGAGTGAAGGATGATGAAAATATTTCTTCTTTTTCTGGTCACCCTGTCTTGGTTTGAAACTGCCGATGTATTAATAAAAAATGAAAAAAGACGAGACTATTTTCCAATAAAAATAGGCCTGAGACAGAGATATGAAATGTCATAATGGTTGTTTGGCACGTTTGTAGATACAATTGTATAAGCAGTTAACGCTAGGGTGTTAGAGATAAGCTTGGTATTGAAAGATAGGGAATCTGGTAGGAAAAAAGACTTTTCACAGTTGCCTTTTGCCGATGAAACGGTTCTTTTCGGAGATTTGGCAGAGAGGTTGCAAAGGCTGATAAACGACTCTGAGAGGGAATGTAACAGAAGGTAATTAAAAGTAAACATAGGAAAGAGCAAGGTTATGGGGGTACTAAAAAATATAAGCAATGCAACCAGTAACCAACAGCCTTACTGCCATAGTGATTCACAATAATAATAATAATAATAATAATAATTATTATTATTATTATTATTATTATTATTATTATTATTATTATTGTTATTATTAATTTATTTTTTATCACTAATATGCAATTCTTTTATCACACGAGCCGTCTCTCGCAGAGGTAGAGTGACCTGAAAAAGAAGAAAAGCTTTTACCATCATTCACTGCATCACCTTATCAGAGGAGCCGACAATACAGCTTAAATGCCCCTCCAAACTGCAGTATCCGCACCCCTTCTTCAGAATGCAGTCTGTACTTCCCACCTCCAGAATTCTAGTCCGGCTTAACGATGTTCCTCAACCCCTTCACTTAAATATTATTAAAATAAAACTTACCCGAGTTCAATTGTCTGAATCCTATGCGCATTTACCAGACGCATGGCAGACGAGATGTAAGGGCGCTTGGTAGACCATATGTAAGGGTGCAAAGCAGATTAGATGTGACGGTACATTTAAGATTAGATATAAGTGTACACTGAAGACCAAATGAAAGGGCACATCGTAGACAGAACACGAGGGCACACATAAAAACTGGATTAGTAGGAGAGTTCGAAGAGAAAAATTTTAAACACTACAATCATTTAATTTGTTAATGATAGAGTTGACATAGTATTAGCTTCCAACATATAAGCATAGATATGTCAAGTTCAACAAAGCAAAAAAAAAAAAATCGAGAAAACACAAACAGGATATGCATCGGTGTTTATCAGGGATACAGGAAGTTCATGTTATGGTTAGAGAAAGACCTTGTGAGGTGGACTATATAAGAGGCGAGGGAGTTGTTGTCCGTCAGTACCTGCCTCATATAAACAACATGAAGTTGGTGAGTACTTCTCTTCTGATAGTGATGCGTGCGTTATGATTCTTTTGTGTACATTATATTTTCAAATAATTTTTATATGTAGGAAAAGATTGCATATTTATATATATATATATATATATACCCTAGGTAGTAGGTTGGTAGACAGCAACCGCCCAGGGAGGTACTACCGTCCTGCCAAGTGAGTGTAAAACGAAAGCCTGTAATTGTTTTACATGATGGTAGGATTGCTGGTGTCCTTTTTTCTGTCTCATGAACATGCAAGATTTCAGGTACGTCTTGCTACTTCTACTTACACTTAGGTCACACTACACATACATGTACAAGCACATATATACACACCCCTCTGGGTTTTCTTCTATTTTCTTTCTAGTTCTTATTCTTGTTTATTTCCTCTTATCTCCATGGGGAAGTGGAACAGAATTCTTCCTCCGTAAGCCATGCGTGTTGTAAGAGGCAACTAAAATGCCGGGAGCAAGGGGCTAGTAACCTCTTCTCCTGTATATATTACTAAATGTAAAAGGAGAAACTTTCGTTTTTCCTTTTGGGCCACCCCGCCTTGGTGGGATACGGCCGGTGTGTTGAAAGAAAGAAATATATATATATATATATATATATATATATATGTATGTATATATATATATATATATATATATATATATATATATGAAAGATGAGAAGGAAGGTAAATGATTTTACCTACACACTTTTTCTATATCTAGGCCATCATCGCTATCCTTGCTACCTTGGCCGCCTCTGCCCCTCAAGACAGCTACAGAGCTCCGCATCAGGAATCCAGGGAGGACGAGGTGGTGCCCATCCTGAGGGACGAACGAGTCCATGATGAAGATGGAAAATTCAACTTCGAAATTGAGACTGGCAATGGCATTAGCATATCTCAAGCCGGCTTACCAGACGATGATTCTGGAGCGGTAATTAAGGCTGGAAAGTACTCGTAAGTGGAAAGTAGTTCGGATTGCTTTTTTGTTAATATTCTTCACAAAATATAAAAGAGATATGATTTTTTAATGATGTAAAATAAAACAAATATTTTTTCCAGATACACTGCCCCTGACGGAACTCTGGTTGAAGTAAAGTTCGTAGCTGACGAAAATGGATTCCAGCCTCACTCTGACCATCTGCCAGTGGCTCCCGAGTTCCCTCACCCAATCCCTCAGTTCGTACTTGACCAGATTATCAAGGCTGCTGCAGAGGATGCTGCTCGTGCTGAGGATACTAGCTCATCAGAGGAAGGCGCTGACTATCCCTCGGTCAGTTCTCCCAATCGTGTTTACGGTGTTCCACACTAACTCTTGCAGTCTGATAATTTATCTCGTATTTATTGTTTTTAAACTTATTTCAGTAAAAGATTAAACAACACAACCTCAAAGAATTATTTGACTTTCCTAGTGTTTTACTGAAATTTCCACCAACTTGGGCATAAATAAAATGATGAAACAATATTATTCTGCAGACAAATCAATTCTATAATGTGGAGGTAGTCATGTACGTAACAGAACTCAGCACAGTTCTCCTTATCTATTTTAATATCCCTCGTTTATTCTTTCACAAGTTTATTAAAATGTCTTCCACTTTAACAAAATGTACGTTATTGTTATTCGGGCATCACTTGATAGGGAAAATATATACACCATTGTCAACGTAATATTGTGCCCTATTTGTCTTCCATTTTATTGATTGTATTTTTGTATTTGTTATAGTTATTCATTACCCTTTCCAACAAATCATTTATTTCCCTAAATTTGCCATTATAAAAAAAGTCTAAGCGATTAATGAACCTTATATATATATATATATATATATATATATATATATATATATATATATATATATATATATATATATATATATATATATATATATATATATATATATATATATATATATATATCAGTAACAACACTGCGACTAACCGACGACTCGAACCAATGTCGTTTTAGCCCGCCTCATGGAGAGAGAAAATTCAGGACTCTCTAACCCACGGGACCACCCAATCCTACAAAGATCACGCACCCAGCAGAGCTAGGTGTTTTACCGTGACTCGAGGATATACGATGGTGTGAGGGCCTCAGAGCTAATTTCATTCTACTCCCCGTTTGGTGTACTAGCCTCCACAAACAGTATTCCTGGAGTATACCTGGTGGATCAGGGCCTGATTAACCAGGTTGTTACCTGACGTACGAAGTATATATATTATTGTAACCACAAACGAGTGGTATTTAATCAATAAAAGCACTGCCACTAGCCAATGAACCGAACCCGTATCATTTTAGCTCACCTCATGGAGAGAGAAAATTCACGACGCTCTAACCCATGGGACCACCCAATCCTACAAAGATCACGCACCCAGCAGAGCTAGATGTTTTACCATGATCAAAGGACATACGATGGTGTGGGTGCCTCAGAGCTAATTTCATTCTGCTCCCCGTTTGATGTACTAGCCTCCACAAGCAGTATATATATTATTGTAACCACGAACGAATAGTATTTAATCAACAACAGTACTGTGACTAGCCGAGGACTCGAACCCTTTTCGTTTTAGCCCGCCTCATGGAGAGAGAAAATTCAGGACTCTCTAACCCACGGGACCACCCAATCCTACGAAGATCACGCACCAAGAAGACCTGGGCCTGGAGAAGAGCTAGGTGTTTTACCATGATCCGAAGACATTTGATGGTGTGGGTGCCTCAGAGCTATATCCTCGAATCACGGTTAAACACCTAGCTCTGCTGGGTGCGTGACCTTTGTAGGATTGGCTGGTCCCGTGGGTTAAAGCGTCGTGAATTTTCTCTCTCCATGAGGCGGGCTAAAATGAGACGGGTTCAAGTCCACGGCTAGTTCTGGTTGTAGATGCGGGGATCAAATCTCGTCTCCTATGCTTGCCTCTCGATTTCTCTCGAACAGTCATGCACTGCTTCTTTCACATTTTTCATTCGCTGCTTACTCTGGTTCACTTCCTTTGATCAAGCGCTTCCAATAAAGCGACGAAACATCAAGTAACAGCAACGCTTTCTGCCATCTCCAGCGCTGTTAGTGCTGTGGTGTACAATATCATGCTTGCTTGTCATTGTTCCTTGAAATGAATACAAAATCAAGCAAGGATATTGTTGGCATTCGTAAGGGAATTTTTTTATAATTTTACACCTAATTACTACACCTGATAATGTCATAATGTTCAAACTACTCCTCATTTCCTGAAAAGAAACTTACGTTAAATTGTTATTGCTTTTCTCTTCATGCTTTATTCAAGTCAGTAACTCTATTAATAACACAAATAAATGATGTTCAGGCAACAATGAAAGCATCATTCACTGCACAGGAGGACACCAATCGTGGTACACAAAATTCACAATACAAACACAATTCAGCGTCACAAACACAAGTCACGATACAGACCGTTCACTGCACAGATATGATCTAAGGCATAAACACCAGTGATGACACAAGCGCTATTTAGGCAACAGAAGCAACATTATTCATTGCACGATCATTTACAACACAAATACCATTCACTGTACCAGTGATTCGTAGACTATTCAGGGCACTAAACCGCTTCCAAACTATATTCCAGACTTCCCCATCACTTTTGTCACTCAAACTAATGGGTTTACAACTGCACGCTTCATGACGCACATTAATTACCTTCGTACCCCGCTGAAATGTACTTATTTAAATTAAAATGTTCTCACCTAACGATATTTCGCGAATGTTTGAAATCTGATTAAAACATGTATATTCAATTGCGAATTCGGTCATTATTTAAGAATTTTTTTAACGTGCTTCGCATGTCAGCTCCCGTACGCCGAAGGTGCGTGCACCAATGTTTGGGAACCACTGCTACACAAGCAAGTGCTATTAACGGTGCAAACACCTCTAATGCAACAAAGAACCATCATTCACGGTAAAATAATCCACAGTCACTGAGCAAATACCTTTCACGCCACATAAAGGAACCATTCACTGTGCAAACACCTATCAGGTTACAAACAACCATTATTCAGGGCACAAACTCCAGTCGCGGCACAGAAAAATTTCAACTCCAGTTTCACTCAGCTACGATTTACGATGATTTTAATAACCAAATAAATATTGTTCGAGCATATTTTCTGCTTATGACTAATTAGTTCCATTAATTATTTTCCTCAATGAAGAATACATCATACGATATTCAAAATTTTCTCATTTCAATTCCTCCCAAAATATATCGAACTTCCACTCAATAACTTTACTTTACATGCAAATAATGAACTGATTAACATGCAGCCGAAACCCGAGCCAGACTATGATCATTCTACCTCTTGCGAGTCAAGCCGGGCACTCCGTTTATGGCAGGAACCATCCAGTAAGTAAGAGGGATGTAACTTACAAATTACTGAGCGCGGGTCACGATGATTTTAAAGCAGTGGAACATAGAGTCATTTTAACACAGAATCTCAAATACTGTACAGAGAGATGTTATCACAAATGTTGTGCTAGGAATATTATTTAAATATTTATTATTATCTGTTTTTTTTTTACTTGTTTATTTTTCTAATTTTTCTTTATCTTCTTCTTCTTCTTCTTCTTCTTCTTCTTCTTCTTTTTATTATTATTATTATTATTATTATTATTATTATTATTATTATTATTATTATTATTATTATTATTATATTATTATTATTTTTATTATTATTATTATTATTATTATTATTATTATTATTATTATTATTATTATTATTATTATCATTATTATTATTATGTTTGTGTGCTGTATGTGTGTGTATAAATGTTTCACAGATCTTATACATCTTCGGACACCGTCTTAACTTTTTTGAGGTCGTAATTTGTGTTGCAGTTTTAAGGAAAAGCCTTTGAATGGGTCTTTCCTCTTCTGATTCTATTTTCTTCTTCTCTTTTCATTCCGTTCATATCTCCCTAATGCTAAAATAATGCTTCCCAACGTTTCTATGACTTCATCATTCCAGGCCCCTCAGCAATTGAGGATGAATTTGTGATGAACAATGATGTCATTGCGCAACTTGCATTAGAGTTCGTCATCGAATTGCTTGGGTCTTAAGACATAGATTGAGACAACGTTCCGCTAAGTGTCGTGATTTATCAGAGGGGAATGTTATTACAGTGAAACCTCTTGTTTCTTCATGGTTGTAGGCTCTTCGCAATTTGTATCAAGCATAACTCTTCTTTTAGATCTATGCTGAGATAGGCATCTCTTCAGCGTGAGCGAAGTAATGTAGGGTTTCATTATTAAGTTTTTTTATATTTTTTTTATTATCACACTGGCCGATTCCCACCAAGGCAGGGTGGCCCGAAAAAGAAAAACTTTCACCATCATTCACTCCATCACTGTCTTGCCAGAAGGGTGCTTTACACTACAGTTTTTAAACTGCAACATTAACACCCCTCCTTCAGAGTGCAGGCACTGTACTTCCCATCTCCAGGACTCAAGTCCGGCCTGCCGGTTTCCCTGAATCCCTTCATAAATGTTACTTTGCTCACACTCCAACAGCACGTCACGTATTAAAAACCATTTGTCTCCATTCACTCCTATCAAACACGCTCACGCATGCCTGCTGGAAGTCCAAGCCCCTCGCACACAAAACCTCCTTTACCCCTTCCCTCCAACCCTTCCTAGGCCGACCCCTACCCCGCCTTCCTTCCACTACAGACTGATACACTCTTGAAGTCATTCTGTTTCGCTCCATTCTCTCTACATGTCCGAACCACCTCAACAACCACATAAAATGGAAGTCACCATCTCACTGTTCTTCATGTTTCTATCATTGGTTATTCAAAGTGAGAATTTTAACATAGCTTTATCATAAATGCAGTAAACTCGTAGGTGTTGTGTCAGGACTCCTGTACTTTATAGTATTTTTTTTTTCAACAGAAAGGTGTGGCATCTCTCAAACATATTCTTGTACTAATCGATAATAGAATTACTTATTTATTATAAATAAAAATATTATCACAAAGAAAAAAAATGCAGTGAATGCTTATAATATTGAAGTAATTGTTAAGTAGTTGTCAAAGGAATAGAGATTAACTTGGATCTATAAAAACGATTTACATTGGCCAATAAACTTTTCTTACTTTTCAACAACTTTCCTCTCTCTCTCTCTCTCTCTCTCTCTCTCTCTCTCTCTCTCTCTCTCTCTCTCTCTCTCTCTCTCTCTCTCTCTCTCTCTCTCTCTCTCTCTCTCTCTCATTCTCTCTCTCTCTCTCTCTCTCTCTCTCTCTCTCTCTCTCTCTCTCTCTCTCTCTCTCTCTCTCTCTCTCTATCTCTCACCGGGTGCACCAGCAAGTGCTGGACATACTACACACAACTTATGAGGAGGTGAAGAAACTGCTAGGTAAACTGGATACCTAGAAGGCGGTGGACCCAGATAACATCTCTCTCATGAGTCCTGAGAGAAGGAGCAGTTGCCCTTTGTGTGCCTCTAACAACAATCTTATATAAATCCATTGAAAATGGGCAACTGCTTGAGGTATAGAAGACAGTAAACCTAGTCCCAATTTTTAAGAAATGAGACAGACAGGCAGCACTAAACTACAGACCTGTGTCGCTGACAAGTATAGTATGTAAAGTTATGGAGATCATCAGAAGAGTGGTGGAGCACCTAGAAAGGAATTGGCTCATACATGACAGCCAGAACGGCTCTAGGGAAGGAAATCCTGCATCGCAAACCTACTGGAGATCTATGATAAGGTAACAAAAGTAAGACAGGAGAGAGAGAGAGAGGGAGAGGTAGACTGCATTTTCCTGCACTGTAAGAAGGCTTTTGACACAGTATCTCGTAAGAGTCTGGTTGAGGAGCAGGTAGGAACAGCAGGGAAAGTACTACAGTTGATCAGGGAATAACTGATAGGAAGGGAACAACGTATGCTGGTAAGTGACGAGGTGTCAAAGTGGGTGCATGTGTCCAGTAGGGTTCCATAAGGGTCAGTCCTAGGTCCAGTGTTGTTTCTAGTATATGTGAATGACATAACAGAAGGGTTAGATTCAGAGGTGTCCCTGTTAACATACGATGTGAAACTAATGAGGAGAATACAAGTGGGCGAGGATTAGGTAAGCCTATCAGGAGATCTGGACAAACTGCAAGCCTGGTCCGACAAATGGCTCCTAGAGTTTAGCCCCAGCAAGTGCAAAGTCATGAAGTTTGGGGAAATACAAAAAAGACCGCAGACAGACTACGTCCTAGGAGGTCAAAGGCACCAAAACTCACTCAAGGAAAAGGATCTTGGGGTGAGCATCATACCGAGCACATCTCCTGAGGCGCACATCAACCAAATAACTGCTGCAGTATATGGGCCCCTGGCAAACCTAAGGATATCGTTTCGACATCATTCAAGATACTATACACTGTGAACGTCAGGGCAATATTTGAATATGCAACACCAGTTTGGAACCTACACCTGGTCAAACAAGTCAAGAAATTAGAGAAAGTGCAAAGGTTTGCAACATGACTAGTCCTGGAGCTAAGGAAAATCAACCTGACGACACTGGAGTACAGGAGGGATAGGGATGACATAATAACATATTAAATATTAGAGAGGAAATGACGATGTAGGTAAGGATAGAATGTTTCAGAAATGGGACACAGCAACAAGGGGTCACAGGGATGTTAGGAAGTATTTCTTCAGTCATAGAGTTGTCAGGAAGTGGAACAATCTGGAGAGTGAGGTAGTAGAGGCAGGATCCATATATAGCTTTAAGAAGAGGTTCGAAAAAGTTCATGGAGAAGGGATAGAGTGACCAATGAAGAGGCTTGGCCAGGAGCTATGACTTGACCCCTGCATCCACAAACAGGTGAGTATACACACTCACACAGTGCGTAGGCACTATGTGATACACACCTCTTAGTGTATATTCAATCAAATCTATACCCCTCTCAATGCATAAGCAGTAAACTTAGAGCTTCACACCTCTAAGTGTGTATACCAGGTCATATTTACCTGCTTGTGTACTGTAATCTACAACTGTTAGGAATCATATACACCTCTTATGGGAGCAGTTTAACCAACAACTAGATGATTATGTTCTCAGTAAGAGATAAAACAGGGTAGTTTATTATGTAAGGTAGTAGATTGTAGGCCCTATTTAAGGTGAGCATTGTCGGGTGCAATGGTGGTGAAAAGGTTGGAGGGCTCCATTAGAGAAAGGAAAATAAAGCACGTTTACACTGACGGAGGGTGAAGAAAGCTTCTTCAGCTTGGGCAAGGTTGAGCTGTTGGAGCAATAGGAGGGACTAACAAGGAAAGGAAGTGCTCAAAGTTTTGAATAATAGGAAATGGGATTCTCCCATTTCCTAGACTTGTTCATCAAGACTTGTTCATCAAGACAGTCGTGGAAAAAATGAGCAGGTTCTGATTACGCCTGGAAGCAATAAAAGAAACTTTATGAGAATGAAAGATTAAAATGAAGAGAGAACTTTAGATAAATTATAAAGAAAAGGACGCTTGACCTCTGTTTTCTTAAAATAATGTTCTGTGTGTTTTGTGACTTCATCGATCCTCCTAGACTTTGCTCTTCTATGTTGACTTAAGGAAACATTTGTAATGCGCATTAACTTCATCGACCTCTATTTAAATGACTAGGCTAGTCATAGTGTAATGACTTTGTTTCTCGTTGGACAATAGTTTCTCCCAAGTTGGAGGGTGAAGACGTCCTTCACCCACATGTAAATAGCTCTGGTGAGCTTCTCGGGTCCTTCCTAAATGTCAGGTGTCCAGTGTACCCATCATCCGGCTCAATAAGGGTCAAGGTGCTATATTACTGTATTAATAAAGAAACTCTAAGCTCTCATAGGGCATATAGACTCTGAGAAATGGAAAGTAATTAGGTTTGGTCCGAGAAAGGGAGGATAACTGACTCTTTTGATTCTTTTCGATGCTGGGATGGCGTGGACCATAACAGGGAACAGGCCAATCAAAGGATGTTCTTTCGTGTCTAAGATAATATTACGCGCGACACAATGTGTTCAAGAGGAGTGTTGTCTGAAGACACATCTAGAAGCTGTGGAATGATGCCAACTTCAACTGAGACAAGAGTGGGTGCCACTGATGCAAACATCACATAGTTGTGTTTGTTGTCAAAGCACCTTTTTGTAGCTCCGTGGGTGAATGTTAAATACATAAAAAATATTTTATAAATTAATAATTCTAAGCAATAGGACTGTAAGTGGTTTTATTCTCAACGAATGTTTCGGGCAAATTGAGATACAGAAGAAGTGTAATGAATTTCAAGAACTTGTTTGAATCCACTTATGGCATCTACTTCACGACGATACCAGAGAAGCATGAGTCGTTTTTTGTGACCTCATTCGTTAACCAAGTTAACCTGGTGATAGTCCAGACACCAAGCTCATACAGGAATATAAAGAGTTCCCTGATATTCCTTTAGTCGGTGGCTCAGGATTATGCTCAGAGGACTGAAGTACAACTATATTAGAAATATGGCATTTCTGCTTGCTGGTCTTTTCAGAGGGGTGTCTTGATGCTAGTGCAGAAGTCTTGATCTAATGAACCAGAATTAGCCTCTCCCTTCTAAGAACCTGGCTGTCCTTCCCTCCTCTCCTTCCGTTTTATTGGTAATTTATGACTCTTACGGGCTTAGAGCTTCCCATTGAATATAATAATATATTTACTAGAAAGACCACCGTTGGTGTGAAACGGGAACCGTGGAAAAAATGAAAAGAAATGTTAACTTGGTGACCTCGAGGTTCACCAGACTGTCTCTTCGATGTCAGTTAAAAGTCTCATCCAACAGATGATCAACGTATGGTGGAATATGCATGTCATATGAGTTGAAATTTTTGTATTTATTTTCACTTATTAATTTGTATTTATATTTAATTCTTGTGATAATTATAGAATTTTTTAATGTGTGTTTGTTGATTTATAATAATAATTTTCAAGTAATATTCATAGTATAATATTTATAATAGTGAAGTTATATGAAGAGCAAGCAAATTTGCGTTATTATTTCAGATTGAATTTACAAACTGATATTTAAAGCACAAAAGTTGATAAGGAAAAATTATTGTCTAAATTAATCTAAAATAATTATCTATATTCTAAATAATTCTTTCTCGTCGGTTACTTATTGTTTATATTTGTGGATGTCTGATATAGGTATGGTGTTTGGCACAGGTATGGATGTGCAGTTAACCACTCCACAAAAAAGAACTGCATCCTTATTTTTTTAATTATAATATATTCAGGAATCCCATTATTAGTAATCTTACAAAGGTCATGCAATATTTATCGTAAATTTAGCGTTTAATGCTTCATATATCTCTAAGGAATGTCTAAGTATCAATTAAGGCATAAAACTGATTAAAACTTAAACAGATGACTGCTCCAAGCAGCGCAACTTTCTCAACCCTTTCCCTGCCTAACTCAGTGGAAGCTAAATGTACAACTTAGTCACTGGGTCTTCAGGATATACGTATTTTAGTCTCCAAATGGTGAAAAAAAATGTAATGAAATTAATGAAGAACTAGTAGAAACAAGCTCTCCATACATAGCTTCATAAATAGATTTGATAAAGCACAGAAGACAAGCTAATGAGGGATCAAGGATCAGTCGTAAGTTACTGGACCAACCTAGGTTATTACGTGCAACTTGGAGAATAAAACACCTGTGGGGTTAGCAAAACATTACTATTTTCCATAATGAACTATGTGCAAATATTTCCTTTATTATTCATTATATTGAGATTTCCCATTTGCTTGTATTAAAAAATTAATCATTCTTTCTATCCTTTATCTGTAGTTAATTAATTGTTATATACACGTGGTATCGCATACTTTACATAAAAATAAAACTGATCATTTCACAAACCATAGTTTAGTAAAAGTTTTGGTCGGAAAAAATACATCTAACCATTATATTTAGCGTATCAGTTGAAGGCCTAACTTTTTGTATGCAGCTGTTTATGTATTTAATCTTATACTTTAGGGAGCTGAGGAGCGGCTTTCGAAGGAGGGGTGGGAGTGCAAGGGTTAAAAATGGCCTTTCACTCACACGTGCTCTGAAAGCTAAGTGAATCTTCTCCTCTCACTTGTAAGCAAGTATCGTATCGCTGACACTACAAAAATATTCACTAACTATACGCTAATTAGTGATTAGTTTTTGTTCTCTAATGAACATGTAATTATTTAATATATTATTTCTCTTATATTTCTAGTTATTTAATATAATATTTCTGTTATTTTTTCTATTATATTTTTACCAACAACCTTGAATATAAATTGGTTTTACAGTTGGTTAACCCCAGTTTTTTTTTTTAATTTCAAAAATGTGTGATGGCTCAGAAATGTGTGATGGCTCAAAGAAATTTCCGTTTATCGTTGTCTCTCTTTTATTTGTGGCTACTGTAAATCTTATATCATGTACTGTTATATCTTATATATTGCATAACCTGGTTATATTATTTTGAGCAGCTGCATGAAGACAGACGTTTAAAATATCTGAGTCTCGTGTAATATCAGAGAGGAAGTGAATGAATAGAAAATAATGTTGCTGCTTTTTGGTGAAACTAAATCAAAGAACTCATATAGAGGACACTATGTAAATTTTCAGTTTAAATCTCGCAAATAATTTTACGATTATTGTAGGCTCTGGGGTTAAGCACAAAATTTCTGTGTAGACGAAGAAACTTTTCATGTAATGAAAAATAAGTCAGTCCTTCTGCTGGATCCTTTCATAACAAACTCACACAATGCATCTTATAATGCATTACGATATTCTAAAACACGAGCTATACGGGAATTTTCCTCCAATACTTTGGTTGCACACGATTTCTTTACAAAGGTTCACCAGGAACACACTCGACATTATCAACTTCAAAATCATCATTTCCTGCTCACCAGAGTTACACTCAATATTTCCAACTACCAAGCAGTGTGATCAGCATCCCCAGGTACCATACGACGCACATGAAACCTTTTTCCATCATAAGATGCCAGTCGATGCACATACCATTCCTATGTAACCGAGGATACACACGACATTTCCATAATTATGGAGATTCATCTAATATCCGATAATAGTAGTAGATACCTCTAACAGTCCATGCTACCAGAAAATGGGCTCACCATCTGCAGATAAATGGAATTAAAACTTATACTCATAAGTATCAAGAGGGGTATTCAGCATCCTCATGTATACTAAGATGAATCCAGCATCATTCGTTACCAGAACATGCTCTCAGCCTCTTCAAAAGCATAAAGTCGCACCGAGAATCACTTACTACACTCAGCCAGGATGTTCAGCGTCAAGTAGGTCAACTCAGCACTCCTAGCAAACGGGACATGCTCATAGCATTATCAGAAAATAAGAGACGCAGCAAACATCAACATCTGCCACGAGATACATCCTATATCCCGAAATACGTAGCAAAATCTTCTGATTGTTGAATGACTGTCGTGGAAAATTACTGAATCATGTTAAATTTTGGTTGTAAAGTTGAATGACTCAACGGTTTTTGGGTTTTCGCTTTCCCGGAAGGGGAGACAAGGAACTCTGTCCGTTTAGACGACTGATTTATCCTGAGCATTGTTTCGGCTTACAGGACATCTGTACGCCGATGACTAAGCTAATTGCAAGAACTGTCTACTTCATTATTTCTGTAAATATAAACAACTTATTAAAACTTAAATATCATGGAAAAGCCAACCCGACCACTGGAATTTTGGTCGATTTTTCACATTCTGTTTTCAGCACATTTCTCAATTTACGTTAGTTAGGTCAAATTAAATTAACATCTATTATTTAAAATAAACTAGTTATAACATACCACACTGACCTAAATAACTGCTGTGAAAGGCTTAAACGTACATACTTGCTGAACTTCAGTAGCTCATCACCATTCACACTCATCACTATAATCCCATTTACTTCTCAGCAAAGCAAAGGATAGGTAACAAGGAAGATGCAAGACAGTCTCGCAGGAAGAGAGACAATAACACAGAAAGGCAGAGTGAGAGGGCCTTGGACGGTAACTAATTGATCACCCTCCGTTTATGAAGATAATTAGAGGTGAGGTGTAGTTATGCAGTCTCGTATCGAAGACATAAATACATTTTGGAGTGCGTGTGGAGTGAGATATATGAAAGTTATATGAGTGGAATTATGTTGGAATATGTGAATGCACATGTATATTATTTGAATGTAAAAGAAGATGAGGAGTCAGGTTCTTGCACACTGCAGCTTATATGTGGAAGCAGATGTTTTGAGAGTGTTTGCATATGCATTGCGGAAGATGGCATAATATCTTCATTAAGATAGAAGGATACTGGTAAAGAAGTTAGGGAGAGTTTACTGTTGAACTGGAAGGCAACATGCAACAAATCAATGTCTTATAACTTTAACGGTGAATCAGGTATCGACACTTATTCAATATGTCAACAAGTGAGTCCAGCATCGACAAGCCAGCAGACGTTACTGCCGCATCCTTCCATAGGACCATCAGCTAATCTACAGTCACATTATCTTAGATACAACTGGCAGCATCAGTGCCGAAGGACCGGTACCACTGAAGCTATTAATTTATGACGAAGACCTTTGTTAATGTTAATGAATAAATTTACTTTATCTGTTATGAAAAAGCTGATGATCATGTGTCGCTGACGCTCACAGTATTACTAATGCATGGAGGTAGGCGTCAGGTGTTGAAAGTGTTCACTGACTGGTATGTCCTACGTGCGTGTTAGCTGCGGCGAGAATGGTAATACTCAAGAGGGAATGTGCTTAACAGGTGTTGCTAGAATTTTTTTAGCTCGTCTCAGTTTTTCTTCAGTTCACCAAACGTATTTTATATATATATATATATATATATATATATATATATATATATATATATATATATATATATATATATATATATATATAATATATATATATATATATATATATATATATATATATATATATATATATATATATATATATATATATATATATATATATATATATATATATATATATATATATATATATATATATATATATATATATATATGCAAAACAACCACTCTGAAAGAATAGAGAAATTCCAAGCGCTTTCGTGACTACTCTCATTATCAAGGAACTATGAAAGTAAAGCATCCAAGGAAGCTATATAAGGGGTCTGGCCAGCACCTCACTATCAGATCCCACAACGGTTAAACACCTGACGCGCGCCGACCCAACTTGGATAGGTCCTTTGCACAACTCACCCACAAACTATTCTACCCAAGAAAATTTAAAAATTATTATTTGTCCAGTGTATTATTAAATTCTTCCCAAATTCTATTAATTATAAATGGATCTAATTTATATAAACCAAAGGAAATATTCATATTATTGTCAAAACTGCTTTTTATGAAACAAGATTCAATTATATTCCTGTCGACCAATATATATATATATATATATATATATATATATATATATATATATATATATATATATATATATATATATATATATATATATATAGCTGTCGTTCACGAGGCATCTGCCGAGTGTGCTACAAGGAATGTGCACTCAATCCTACAACTGGCAACATCCGTGTACACAATTGATGTCTAGGCTCCTGGAGAGCTCCAAATGAGAACAACCAACAGCCTCCCCCAGCAGACAAGGCTGACAGCTACTGTGACTTCACCTCTACAGAGGACCTCAAATCTGCAATCAAATTAACATCCACCAAGACTCTGACACACATCCCCAAAGCAGCTCGCCCTCAAGCTCCTAGCAAATTCACTGACCTTCTGAAGAAAGCCAATGATGCTCCTTCAAACAACAGATCCTGGCACAACTTGCTGCTTTTTGGCAATGCCTGTTTGGCTGTCCCACCAAGGAGGGACAAGTAACTAGCAACACATGTTATTAGAGCAATAAATGCATTTCCAAGGAATGACAACCTCGTCCGTCTCCCCCCTAGGGCGACAAACACTTGCCGGGCAAATGCCAACAACAGGACACCCGACACCTCAAAAATCAGAGCCCAAATTAGCAAAAAAATAGAAGAGGGTAATACGATTGGAGCTCTGATGCTTATAACCAGTGAGGATACCATCGCTCCCAAGAACATCAGCATGGCACAAGGCCTGAAGGACAAACATCCACCCAGGGCTCCCAGTACCAACACTGACCTCCCTGACATTGCAGCAGGCGAAGAACATCTAACTTTACAGGATGCTGATGTGTACAACGCTGCTATGTCATTTCCTCAGGGCTCAGCAGGAGGTTTCACAGGTTTAAGGCCTCAACACTTAAAACAAATACTCAATCCAGCACTTGGCGAGGTTTCGGAGAGGCTGCTGTCTGAACTCGCCAAATTTTCCAACCTGTGCCTGGCTGGCGATGTCCCAGAGGCCATCAGACCCCTTTTCTTTGGTGCCTCATTGTGTGCCATCCGGAAAAAGGATGGCAGAATCAGGCCCATTGCAGTGGGTAACACCCTTCGGTGCCTAGTCGCCAAGGCTGCAGTAAGAAGGGTGAGTCAAGAGGATGTTGCAATGCTGAAACCAACTCAGCACGGTTTCGGCGTTCAACAGGGCTGTGAAGCAGCTGCCCACGCAGCACGAGTATATATCAAAAACATGTCCAATGAAAAAGCCTTGGTCAAATTGGACTTTGCCAACGCTTTTAACTCAGTCAGAACGGATACTGCTCTCCAAGCAGTTTATAGAAACTTCCCTTCCCTTTATCCCTTCATAGAATCGTGTTATAGTGTGACTTCCAAACTATTGTTTGGGGATCATGAAATTGACTCATGTGAGGGCTTGCAACCGGGGGACCCTCTCACCCCCTTTCTATTCTATTTGGTCATCAAGGAAGTCACAGAAGCACTCTCCAGCGAGCTCAACATCTGGATCCTGGACGATGGTAAGCTAGCTGGCACATCAGAATCTCTCCTAGAGGACATCAGAAAAATTAAAGACATGGGAGAAAGCCTGGGCCTTTCTTTAAACCCCACCAAATGTGAAATAGTTTCTACCAATCAACAGATGATCCAGAATATTAGCGCCATTTTACCAGGAGCACGAGCCATTGACCCAGCCAATATCACTCTTCTTGGTGCTCCTTTTGGGTCCAATGCCATCGATCTGATCCTAGAAAAAAAAGTCTCAGACCTCCGGACGATTGAAAACAGGATGAAAGACATTGACACACACGATGCCTTCTACCTACTCACCAGGTGCCTGTCAATCCCAAAACTTACCTACTTTCTGAGATGCTCCCCAGCCTTCAGCAGCCCAAAACTCATGGAATATGACTCTATCCTTAAGACCATGCTAGAGAGTGTATTGAATCTTTCCCTTGAAGATGGACAGTGGTTGCAAGCCTCACTTCCGGTCAGGCTTGGAGGGCTAGGAGTACGCAGATCCTCCCAGATTGCTCTACCAGCTTTCCTATCCTCTTCCATAGCATCAAACGAGTTGATAAGACAAATTCTTCCTGATACCCTCAGCGACTCAGCAGGAATAGAAGACTCCAGCTATGCCAGTGCCATCACTGAATGGGAGACTCTTGCTGCTCCAGCACCAAACCCTAGTGCAGCACTGGCTCACAAACAGTCAAGCTGGGATGGCCCGATCACTGAAAAGGTGCTTGTCAACATGCTAAGGGCTGCAACATCAGATAGGGAGATTTCCCATCTCCAGGCTGTGAGTGCACATCACTCTTGGGACTTCCTCCAAACAGTTCCCATATTGGCAATGGGAACGCAACTCGACCCTAAGACCCTCCGTATTGCAGTGGGTCTGCGCCTTGCTGCCCCAATTCACACAGAATATACGTGCATTTGCAGTGAAGCACAAGCAGACCAATGCGGTCTACATGGTCTTAACTGTCCCAAAACCAAGGGCTGGCATGCAAGACACAATGAGGTCAACGACATCATTAAGAGAGCCCTTGCTACAGCTGGATGCCCAGCCGAGAGGGAGCCCCGAGCACTAGCAGCCAACAATACCCACAACCCAGCAAACACCCCGACGGGATCACCATCTATCCTTGGAAGAATGGCAAGCTCTTAGCACGGGACTATACCTGTGTGTCCACACTGGCTGACACCTATATCCATCACAGTGTGGGGCGACAGGGAGGAGCTGCTGACCACAGGGAGGAGTACATGATCAGCAAGTACAGGGACATAAGCCAACAGCATCAATTTGTTCCAGTGGGATCAGAGACCTTGGGATCATGGGGAAAAAATGCCACACGTTTCCTTAAAGAATTGGGTTCCAGACTCATCGACACCATCAGGAACCCAAGGGCAGCCACTTTCATGCTCCAGCACCTCAGCATAGCCATCCAGAGGGGAAATGCTTGCTGAATACTTGGCTCGCGTCCGGCTTCGTAGGAGCTGGAGGAAATTCATGATCTTTGATACATTGTGCCATTGTATTCATGTTTATGTTTTTCTGTAAATGTTTTCTGTTTATTAATAAATGTTCACATAGAATATCAAATAAAGGGGGTGGTAGGAGAAGAAAATATTCAAACAGCTCCTGGGAGAGCCTTGAGTTTTCCCTGAGGAACGTTTATTGTCTTCTCTGAGGATGAGGGTCCCCCTTCCAGCCATAGAGGTGTTACTTTAAATAAATATATATATATATATATATATATATATATATATATATATATATATATATATATATATATATCACTTGCATTAAAATGAGGCTTTAAATTTCTGGATCAGGTTACTATCCCATCCCACGTGAAGGATGAGAGATTGTATAAAGCTTTGTGCTCCCATCAGGACCGAATTATCCATCGGGCACAATAGGCATAGTGACCACGGCCTACGAAAGAGTTTTCAACCCCATGAAATTTCGACGATTTACTGCTGTTTTAAGTATTTTCCTTACATACCTCATTTTTTTCTTTATAATACCATATACATAAAGTGATCCTATTTGTCCCTGTTTTTCTTTGACAGCCTCAGTTTCAGGGATGGTCTGCAACCAAATTCGGTTCTGTACGTCAAATGTCCCGGGATAGTTACAAAAAATGCTGGTTTACTAAGTGTCTAGTATTCTTACTCCTATCATTTATTTTTAAGTACCTATATGTAATATTTTGTTATCTGACTTGTCTTCTTGCAATCACAAATTACTCACTCAGCTTTTAATTGTATTAAGTGTCCCGGATTTTGGTTTTAAATTAATGGGATCCTAAACATAAGTCGAAACGATAATGAGTCCAATGCACGTTTCAAAAATGAGAAAAAAAAATGCTATGTCAAATTAAATTTGTCTTAAAATAATTATTAAGTTAAACATATTAATTTGAGAATATTGGGTTTTATATATTGTAAACAGTGCAATCTTGAGGGCAAGCGATTATGAATGTGTGTAGACTCTAGATCTAGTCTACGATTCCTTTAATGTCCTGTCTCCACTACTACATCACAAACTGGTTGGTTTTTCATATTTTCCCCATAGGTTGATTGGTTTTCATTAATCTCTCAAAAATTTGGTGGGGTTTGGCTTTATCTTCCTAAGAGAAGGAGAGATGGCTAGTCCTGCTTTGTTTTAGCAAGAGATAGTTGGATCTTGTTTCATCTCCCAGAGAGATTGTTGATTTTGCGTAACCTTCCCAGGAGGTTGCCTTCATTTTTTTTAACTAGAAGCTCGATGCAATTGCTTATTGTCCCCGAGAACTGATTGGTCTTTCCTTCACTCCAGCGAGGCTGCTTGGGCTTCTTAACTTTCCTCAGGAATCATCTCTCTTCCTCTCTCTCTCTCTCTCTCTCTCTCTCTCTCTCTCTCTCTCTCTCTCTCTCTCTCTCTCTCTCTCTCTCTCTCTCTCTCTCTCTCTCTCTCTCTTTCTCCTATTTTCTCTTACCAGGAGTTGAGTGGGTCTTGCTAACACTCTCAAGGAGTTCGATAAACGGTGACAATAAGAAAAATCGTTGTGTTTGCAGAGGAAACCTTTACGATATTTCGTCCTGTATTTGACTTTATCAAGTATGTTTGGCGTTCTGCTTAATAATAATTTACCTATAGGTCCTCTCAGCGTTTCTGAAGCTCTTTTAAAGGCCCTAAAAATGAAACTACATAGGTAAGAACACATAAACACACACATACACATATACACACGCACGAGTATTTTATCTAACAAAGTTCTTAGTGGCTTGGTGCTCCACTAACTGCTTCCTTTTCTTTCCTAATCCATCGCAGGATAAAAAGTATACTTTTTATAAATACATTAGAAAATGGTAGTACCTCTCTGGAGGCAAAAAATAATAAATTAAGAGTTATAAGTTAACCTGTGTTCAGGCGACACTTGACGTGACACAGGTAATGATAGACTGGAGCAAGAGACTGGACAAGCAGGTAATGTATCACTTGTGTGACTGGTAGTGTCAGAGGTCCCGGGTACAAAGGGTGTTAGTAGCCAGGTAAGTAGGACGTTAGTGGTCTAGTATAAGATGTAAGTAATTCAACAATCGGGGTACCCGAGACCTGTGAAGATCGATACTTGGGATCCTTGCAGGTAAGCAAACAATAGCCAAATCAAACAAGTTATTCTGCGTTCACAGTGTTCCATGACACTGCGAACACAGAGACAAATGTGCGTAATAAGCCTCTGTTAGGACATTTCGCTGCTTGTCTTAAAAAAAAGGCTTAACCTGCATACTTTCCTTCTATGTCCAGCCAAATACGACACTAGTGACTTCGTAGATTCTTTACGGATAATCAAGAAGATAAAGTATAGGGAGATGGGGGAAGAAAGTGTTTACGGGCGAGGTTGGGTAGGAAAGTGGAGTAGTGAGAGGGAACTGGCGAACAACTGAACTGCTTAACAAGTCCAGTTAACCTCGGCCGGTATCCTGACCCTGTTTCTTAAACGCGGTTGGTCCGTGCCAAATGACCGCCACAACGGTAAGTCCGTGTGTATGTGCGTGTATGTGTGTGTGTGTGTGCGTGTGTGTTTGTGTGCGCGTGTGTGTGTGCATGTGTGCATGTGTGTACTCACCTAATTGTACTCACCTAATTGTGATTGCAGGGTCCGTGTGTATGTGCGTGTATGTGTACTCACCTATTTGTGGTTGCAGGGGTCGAGTCTTAGCTCCTGGCCCCGCCTCTTCACTGATCGCTACTGGGTCCTCTCTCTCTCTCTGCTTCCTGAGCTTTGTCATACCTCTTCTTAAAACTATGTATGGTTCCTGCCTCCACTACTTCACTTGCTAGGCTATTCCACTTGCTGACAACTCTATGACTGAAGAAATACTTCCTAACGTCCCTGTGACTCGTCTGAGTCTTCAGCTTCCAGTTGTGACCCCTTGTCCCTGTGTCCCCTCTCTGGAACATCCTATCTCTGTCCACCTTGTCTATTCCCCGCAGTATCTTGTATGTCGTTATAATGTCTCCCCTGACCCTTCTGTCCTCCAGTATCGTCAGTCCGATTTCCCTTAACCTTTCCTCGTACGACATTCCCTTGACCTCTGGAACTAGCCTTGTTGCAAACCTTTGTACTTTCTCTAACTTCTTGACGTGCTTGACCAGGTGTGGGTTCCAGACTGGTGCTGCATACTCCAGTATGGGCCTAACATACACAGTGTACAGTGTCTTGAACGATTCCTTATTAAGGTATCGGAAAGCTATTCTCAGGTTTGCCAGGCGCCCGTATGCTGCAGCAGTTATTTGGTTGATGTGTGCCTCCGGTGATGTGCTCGGTGTTATGGTCACCCCAAGGTCTTTCTCCCTGAGTGAGGTCTGTAGTCTTTGTCCACCTAGCCTATACTCTGTCTGCGGTCTTCTTTGCCCCTCCCCAATCTTCATGACTTTGCATTTGGCTGGATTGAATTCGAGAAGCCAGTTACTGGACCACATGTCCAGCCTGTCCAAGTCTCTTTGCAGTCCTGCCTCATCCTCGTCCGATTTAATTCTTCTCATCAACTTCACATCATCTGCGAACAGGGACACTTCAGAGTCTATTCCTTCCATCACGTCGTTCACATATATCAAAAATAGCACTGGCCCTAGAACTGACCCCTGTGGGACCCCGCTCGTAACAGGCGCCCACTGTGATACCTCTTCACGTACCATGACTCGTTGCTGCCTCCCTGTCAGGTATTCCCTTATCCATTGCAGTGCCCTCCCTTTTACATGCGCCTGATCCTCCAGCTTCTGCACTAATCTCTTGTGGGGAACTGTGTCAAAGGCCTTCCTGCAGTCTAGGAAAACGCAATCTACCCACCCCTCTCTCTCGTGTCTTACTTCTGTTACCTTGTCATAAAACTCCAGGAGGTTTGTGATACAGGATTTGCCTTCCATGAACCCATGCTGGTTTTCATTTATAATCTTGTTCCTTTCCAGGTGTTCGACCACTCTCCTCCTCATAATCTTCTCCATGACTTTGCACACAATACATGTCAGAGACACAGGTCTGTAGTTTAGTGCCTCGTTTCTGTTTCCTTTCTTAAATATGGGGACTACATTAGCTGTCTTCCATTTCTCAGGTAGTTGCCCAGTTTCAAGGGATGTGTTGAAGATTGTGGTTAGAGGCACGCACAGCATCTCTGCTCCTTCTCTAAGGACCCATGGGGAGATGTCCGGTCCCATCGCCTTTGAGGTGTCAAGGTCACTTAAGAGCTTCTTCACCTCCTCCTCAGTTGTTCGTATGTCATCCAACACTTGTTGGTATATTCCCTCTTGATGTTCCTTTCTGTGCTGTCTTCCCACAGCCCTTCCTGTCTCTACTGTAAAAACTTCCTTAAATCTCCTGTTCAGCTCCTCACATACCTCCTGATCATTTCTTGTGAGTTCTCCACCTTCTGTCCTTAATCTGATCACCTGGTCTTTGACTGTTGTCTTCCTCCTGATGTGGCTATACAACAGTTTCGGGTCAGTCTTGATTCTCGATGCTATGTCATTTTCATACTGTCGCTGGGCCTCCCTCCTTACCTGTGCGTACTCATTCCTGGCTCTGCGACTGATCTCCCTATTTTCGTGTGTTCTCTGCCTTCTGCACTTTTTCCATTCTCTATTGCACTTTGTTTTTGCCTCCTTACACCGTCGGGTAAACCAGGGGCTCGTTCTGGTCTTCCCGTTGTTATTGTTGCCCTTGGGAATAAACCTTTCCACTGCCTCCTTGCATTTTGTTGTTACATATTCCATCATTTCATTTACTGGCTTTCCTGCCAGTTCTCTGTCCCACTGGACCTCCCGCAGGAAGTTCTTCAACCCTATGTAGTCCCCTCTTTTATAGTCAGGCTTTTCCCATTCAACTCCTGTTATTCTCTCCACTTGCAGCTCTACTATGTATTCAAAGCACAGAACCACATGGTCGCTAGCTCCTAGGGGACTCTCATACTTGATGTCCTCAATATCTGGGCTGCCCAGGGTGAACACAAGGTCCAATCTTGCTGGTTCATCCTCCCCTCTCACTCTGGTAGTGTCCTTAACATGTTGGTGCATGAGGTTTTCCAGCACCACGTCCAACATCCTGGCTCTCCATGTTTCGGGACCCCCATGTGGCTCCAGGTTTTCCCAGTCAATCTCCCTGTGGTTGAAATCCCCCATAACCAGCAACTTTGCTCTGCTGGAGTGAACTCTTCTTGCCACCTCAGCAAGTGTGTCCACCATTGCTCTGTTGCTCTCTTCATATTCCTCTCTTGGCCTCCTGCAGTTCTGTGGTTGATTATACATCACTGCAATGACCACTTTGTGTTCCCCAGACTGAAGTGTACCTGCTATGTAGTCTCTTTCTCCCGTCTCATCTATTCCTTCCATTTTCTCGAATTTCCATCTGTTTTTTACGAGCAGAGCAACCCCACCTCCCCCCCCTGCCCCTTCTATCTTTCCTCATGATCTGGTATCCTGGTGGGAAGATTGCATCTGTTATTGTCTCCGTGAGTTTTGTTTCTGTAACTGCTATGATGTCTGGGGACTTCTCATTGATTCTTTCTTGCCATTCCTCATGTTTATTCGTTAATCCATCTGCATTTGTGTACCAAACCTTCAACTTCTGTTCTAATACTGTAACTGTGGTGCGGGGGGTGGAAACAGAGGGATCGGTGTGTGATGGTTGGTTTGGATTGTTCAGTTGCCTTGGGGGTGTCGTGGCTGGAGTCCTTCTGCAGGTGTTTCTGGGGGGTGCGCTTGTCCTTCCACTTGATCCTGGGTTATTCTGCTCTCCTTTTTCATTTCCTCCCATTTCTCCTTTCGTTTTTGAACTCTCTCTTTCATTGTCTTCCTTTCGTCCTGTGTTCTGTCTCGATCGAGGTACACACTCCGGAACTCCTGCTTGCCTCTCAGCCGTGCTTTCTCCTGCAGGATCATGGTTCGGGTTGATTCTGCCTTGAAAATTACTTTGAGAGGCCGATTCCTTTTCTTTGTGAACCACCCAATGTGTGTGTGTGTGTGTGTGTGTGTGTGTGTGTGTGTGTGTGTGTGTGTGTGTGTGTGTGTGTGTGTGTGTGTGTGTGTGTGTGTGCGTGTGTGTGTGTGTGTAATTATTTCCTCTCTGTTAGCACCGATCGTTTCTGACAGCTCGTCTCCCTTTATGTTAACTTACCATTCCATCTATATGGCAGCAATCATTTAAAACTGGGTATCTTGACGCCGGTAATGGACTCTTGATGCAGGGAATTGGGTCTAACCTCCATTTTTTTTAATCGCAGGTGATTACCTCCCATGTCTCACACGCTTTTGACACCTGATTTAGCACTTCCCTTCCCTTCCCATTATCAGATGAATAAATACTCTGTTTATGTCGATCTAATACTGATATACATTCATGACCTTCTCAGGGCCGTGCATGGAGATACCAGTACATTATGAGACAATGATAAATCCCGTGATGGTATACGTCAGCTGTTCTTTTATGTCATTTCGTCGATTCCCTTAACTATTCGTAAATGTAAGTTAATTTACGTTAATCTATCTTAACAATACTTAGTTTAGAACAACAAGCATTTTATTTTGAGGTTTAGATCCAGGAGAAATCAACAAACTGTAATACGTGATAAAATGCCCATCTTATTTGGAGGACAGAATATTCTTTGAGATAATGGTTGTTAGGGGGATTCAGACTCTTCCATAGATTATCTAGAGGGAAAAAAAAAGATTATCAAAGTGGAAATGGAATGAATATAAGCAGACCAGCTACAAGCAGACCTAATGCTAATAAACCTAATTAAGTCAAGCGAGAAAAATCATATGAACGCGAGATAATAGGGTGACGATTATCACCATTTGTAAATATCACAGAGGGACTGGACGCTCTCTTTTCTTGCTAGTTACTAGTGTGTAGCGGAAAGAAATTGCCAATAACCTAACTGATCAAAGACTTAGTTGCACTTAGCAGACGCAGAATGGAGCTTTCACCACACGTTTGGCTTAATGACCCACGCGGGTTCAGCACTTCGTAAAATACGTTCTGTAATCATAGTGTTTAGCAACCTTGAGTCATGTCCTTGAACACAAACTGTGTACGCAGAGACTGGCTATTCACACGTTATTTCGGGTTACAGAATTATGAAAAAAGCAAAATACCAGGGTGCACGGCAGCAATATATTGATAAAATCATACACTGCATCCTTATTTTCTATTACAAAAATCCATACTCGTTTTTCAGAACAGCATTTTAATCCCACCACTTATTATTTAATTACCGGGAAAGGAAGGCCGGTAAGCAGACAGAAAGCCTCCTGCTTTACAATCCAGCTGTCACTTGTGTAAACAGTAGCAGTAGTGGAATCTCACATAATGTTTCAGTTTCACAACACTCGCTTTATAGACTGCAGAGTTTTTAATTGTCTATTTTCTCCATGCACCTTTAAACATATCATTACATAGACGCCACCAGGAAGATACCGGCGCTAATCTGAGAAAGGCTGGGCAGTGCTCCTTGGAGAAGCCAAACACACCTTTACTTCCTTTATAAGAGCAAGGTTGTAACCTCCGACCGGAGGCAAGATGACGATGCAACCACAGGAAGATAAGTGTTTTGAAAAGCTATCCAATGAGAAAAGATCAGTTGCTAATCCTGATTCCACAAGAGGAAAGATACACCTTATGCCTAGAGAAGGGGACAGTAGGCCACTTTTTTTTTTTTTTTTACACAGGGTTTGACAAGGTTAAGGATCCCTAGTTTTATTGACAAGATATTTACAGGTTAAGGATTCCTAACTTCATTGACAAGCTAAGAGCTGTTACCTACATCAGCTCATTTGAAAGCATTTTTATTGTTATGAGACATACAAGTAGGGAACAGGATGAAGTTGAAGCCATCTGTGGGCCAGCATTTTCATTTGATCAACTGACGTTATCTCATTGACATCATTATGCTGGGTATATGTGATCTCAGATGGAGTGATGTTCTGGAGAAGGGTACAGCCAGAGTGAAGTTGCTGCTTTCTGCCCGTCTTGTGGCATAAAAGCTTGTTTCACGCTGTCATCGAAGTGGATCCAAGTGTGGTACTTTGACAAAATTGGCCTTGTACATAACACAGCTCCCTGGGATATACTTTGTGGGAGAAGACTCAGCTTCCTGGAAAAGGAAGTGGGTAGTGGAGGAATGTGCTGTCATCTCACTGGGTCGAGCTGCTGGTAATGGAGAAGCATACTCTCAGCTCATTGGGAGGGGCGGTCGGTAGTGAAGCATACTCTCAGCTCACTGAGAGGGGCGGTGGTTAAAGAGGCATTTTCTCAGCTCATAGGAAGGGGGCAGTGACTGGTGGAGAAGCATGCACTCAGCTTCCTGGTAGAGGCGGTATGTGTTGGAATAGCATACGCTCAGTTTCCTGAGAGGAGAGATGCGTTCTGGAAGAAAATCCATTCAATTCCCTGGAGCGAATGTATGTATTGGAA
The DNA here is from genome assembly GCF_038502225.1 of Cherax quadricarinatus. Taxonomy (NCBI): domain Eukaryota; kingdom Metazoa; phylum Arthropoda; class Malacostraca; order Decapoda; family Parastacidae; genus Cherax; species Cherax quadricarinatus. Next base: position 10,381,482 of record NC_091325.1, on the reverse strand, counting down.
GAATATACTCAGTTCATCTCGTGTGAGCGCAGCATTTTTACAGTTCACTACGGGAAAATGGAATTCATATAGTCACAGTATAATTTTAGCTTTGAATTAGACTACTCTTTTGCTAATATCAGCTAGTAGATCTACATATGTCAGCTATATAAATCGTCAGTACAAGTTTTATCTTTATTATTTGTTTTAACACAAAAATTTTATAACAGTTTTATAACTTTCATAATTAAATGGTAATAAGAGAATTTTTTTTTATTATATTAGATGAGGAACAAAGGTTTTCACGTGAAAGTCGGTGGTCAGGGTAGACACCTGATTCTTCAGATACTCGACGCCACACCCAAGGTGACGAGTCAACAACCTACTTTCAATACCAACGATTTTTTTTAAGGGCATTATCGAGGTCTGGTGGACAAGAACGAGGACGCCCCACGTGAAGCAGGTGTGAGGAGTGGACAAGGTAAACAAGGCCACCCAGACCAGGCAGATGAAGGGGAGGAACATTGTGAGGAAACATAGTGGTCTTACTCCGTCAACTCCTAAGGCTGGCCACACCGCCCACGTCTTAATGGGTCTTAAACATGTGTTGAATTTTAAACTTTTGCCTCCTGAGCGGCTAATTTGTAATTCACTACGTGCAAGGCCTGTGAGCAGTAGCCCAAAAGGCAAGATTATAACCGCAATGGGTCTTTATCATGCCTCACTGAACATGGTTATACACGAATAACCCACACTTAGGAGACGGAAGCTTATGACAATGTTTCGGTCTGACTTGAACCGTTAACTAGTGACACAGAAAAGCGACTTATTTATGTATTGTTCCAGTTACGGTATTATGTCTTTTTATTCTTTCTCAGTATAGTTATGTTTAAATAAAACTATACCTTAAGGGGTCTGATAAAGATCCATTGTAATCCCTGGGGGTGGAAAACGGAAAAGACCATGTTCCGTATCATCATTTAATCAACATCCCAATGTTTTTAATAACCCATTTGTTCCCTACCTTTAAGTAACCGTCAGTAATGGTGTGCGGCATCAGCTAGGCATGACATATTAATTCTAAACCCCTAAGACAGTACTCGCGAGACTTAGCACAAGTGAAACAGGTTCTCCATTAACATCAAGAGAAACAATATAACAAATTAGATACAAAACACAAAGTCCCCGCTGAACATCAGAATCTGGCTTGTGCAAGTCACTAAAAACAGGCCCTTCTGTAACGTTTAGTGTTTCTGGGATGCATCAGGAATCACACATTCCTCTACCTTTTCGAGGGAATCTAATGAGAAGATTTAACTTGAGTAACAGAGTTTAGTTGGTTATATACATACATATATAAACATATATCAATAACACTACGACTAGACGAGGACTCGAACCCAAGTCGTTTTGGCCCACCTCATGGTGGGCGAAAATCACACGACGCTCAAACCCTCAGGACCACCCAATCCTACAAAGATCACGCACCCAGAAGAGCTAGGTGTTTTATCGTAATCCGAGGACATACGATGTGGGCCTCAGAACTAATTTCATTCTACTCCCCATTTGGTGTATTGGCCTCCGCAAGCGGTATATATATTACTGTAACCAAGAACGAGTGGTATTTAATCAATAACAACACTGCAAATAGAATGAAATTAGCTCGTGTGATTTTCGCTCACCATGAGGAGGGCCAAAATGACATGTGTTCGACTCCTCGGCTAGCAGTGTTCATTATTATTGAAAGGTGTACAGTAGCAGTGTACATGACTTAAGAAATCGTAATGACACGATTGCAAATAAACCATACCCCCGGCCGGGATTGAACCCGCGGTCATAGAGTTTTGAGACTCTATGACCGCGGGTTCAATCACGGCCGGGGGTATGGTTTAGCAGTGTACAATATCAATATTAAAAGTACAGCAGCAGTGCGAAGTGGTGATTAACAGCGTACATTATCAGAGTAAAGCATACTACAGCAGTTTTCATTATCGCGGTGTCTACGTAGTAACAGTATACTAGCAGTGTACATTAGCAGTGTGCCGTGTGAAGTAACAGGGTAAAAACAGTGACTGACCTACATTTTTGGGGTTCCTGAAGCTTGAACTGTTATAGGGCCCCTTCGCAACCAGCAATGGTTAGCCTACATGATACTTTAATAAACTTAATTTTTATGTTTTTTTTTTTTGCACTGAATTACAAAATATTATTAATATCATTATTCTTTAAAAAAAAAAACTTTTCATACGATAGACCCAAAAATTTAAAGCAATGTAGACTAAAGTGGCTTCTGGGGCCCCTCCGGAATTAGAGGCCTTGACTCTTATGCTTCATTAGTTTTATAGTAGATCCACCCCTGGTAACAAAAATTTTGTGGTAGAGAATATGTACTGTCAAAAGAAAATGCTACACTTAATCAGTAACCGTGTTACATCCCAAACAATCGGTACAGGTACAACCGAAGGTGGCTCCGGACCGGCTGGTTTGTCTTGACTATAATTAATGATCGGCTGTCTGACATGATATTGATGACGGTGGGCTCCCAATCAGACCACCATTCAGCGATCGCTGCTATTGTTTGCAGACAATATCATGAATGCAACGCATGTGAGGAGAATGGTGTAGTGAATATTGCAACTCAAAGACGATCCTCAAACGTGCACAACATACAGGTGAGAGTACTTAATTAAAAAAGTGAGTGTGCGTAACTGAAAAGTAATTTTACCTTACTCAAAAGTGAGTGCTCAATTAAAAGAACATTGTACTTAATTCACAAGTGCGACTACTAATAAAAACAGAATAGTATTTAATTATTAAGTAAGCTTGATTAATTAGAAAGAGACAGCTATTGGCACAAATGTTAGATTACTTAGAGTATTTAACTCAAAACAAAATAAAAGAACAATGCTTGTTATGACAAGCTTGTTTTGGCAAGCCTGATATGGCAATCATTCTATAGCAAGCCTATTATGGCAGTTACTGTAGCATCTGCAGTGTTGCATCAAACGTGGAAAGTAGCATCAAATAGATATATAATTCATTTTCAGATCATTAAACAAAGACCGAAAAAAAAATCCAGATATGCACAATCATTGAGTATGGACAGATAGTCGTCTGGGAGGGAGGATGGTGAAAGGTTGTGATGGTCATGTTGATGAAAGATGTAGCGTTGTGGTAGTGGGTATAAGATGAAAAATAGAGATGTGGTAGTTGTGGTTGGTGTACAATTTAATGGCGTAAAGTAGTCGTAGTGGTGGGGATGGGTGCAGAAAGTAGGTTGTAACAGGTGCTTTGTGGTGATAGCAGGTGTAAAGTGAAATGTGTTAGTGGTGATGGGAAGTAAAAGAGTTGATGGTTAGGATTGGGTATGTTTTTTCTTTTTTTAGCAAAAGTGGATACATCAGCAGTGTACTGCTGTCCTGTTCTATATCATAGTTACTCGGCTGGAACATAGGTAACCGATTTTCCCTGCCATGTTCCATCACAAAACATGTGTTTCACATGGTTTGAAAAATATGTCAGCCTGAGCTGGAAGAAAACTTCATTGGAGAAATAAGGATATCTTCAAGTATTCCATTTAAAGTTAATCCTCTAAGTGAACTTCATTGGCTTTGTCCCAACAGCAGAAGTTGTTGGCGTCAAGAAGCTGTTGTGGAGGGTGTAGGGTGGATCATGCTAGGACAAAAACTGGCTCAATGAAGGGAGTAACCTTATGTTGGGAGTGGCCAAGAAGGAAGGCAGGAAGGTTAGGTGAGAAGTGAGACCAGGGAGAACAGAGGAGGGAAAGGCTTGTATGGTGACTTAATACTCGCCTGCAGCTTCCACTTTCACTTTCCTTGTCCTTGGCCAGTAATGGGTATTCCATTTGATATATCCGCTGGGCGCTCTAACTGGTTTTTCTGGCTGTAAAACAATATTACACATCAATATATAAATATATACATATTTTATTAGCGTGGTATTGAAAAACAATCTTTCCAGCAGACTGTGGCTTGCAATTGTTACACTTGAATCTGGTTTACGAGCCATCAAAACCATGTAAATAATCGATGATTAATTTTATTTATGTTGTAAGTAATGTAACAGTGATATCACCGGTCAAGCATTCAGGTCGATGGGGTCTCTCCTGGGCAAGGCTGACACAATGGTCATTTCAAATCCTAGGGTGCGGTAAGCCCACGCCCATCACCTCCTTTACACCACAAATTCTCTCTCTCTCTCTCTCTCTCTCTCTCTCACTGTCAAAGATGAAGTGTATATAGTGTATCATATTAGAAGGCTATGAATTTTTCTGAGGTAATTTGTTAGAATGTCTGGAGATTGTACAAGCTGTTGTTGCTACCCCCCTAAGACGTATTATTTTCGATATTTGATAGTTAAAAAAAATAAGACCGCTTCCGGTGTATTGATTCCACATTGTCAAAATTTGATATATGCGTGAAGGTTATCAAAGAGAGAGAGAAAGCTGTGAGAACGGGGGAAGGTTCTTACTGTTTGTCTTCAGCCTACAATCTGATTACCACTCTTCATATTCATTTCCTTGAATTAAGAAGTACCATCAAGCTCTGGGACTCACGTGGGAATCGCAACAGTATAAGGAGACTCTTCACTGGGGTGCCTTGATGCTGGCGAAGGGCTCTTGGTCCACGGAATGGGAGCTTCCCTTCACTTGCTCGGATCAAATATGACTACCCACCATTCATAGGCTTTGCATATTCCTTGCTATAAATATTATTATTATTATTATTATTATTATTATTATTATTATTATTATTATTATTATTATTATTATTATTATCGTAAATTTCGCTGTAAAAGAAATAAGCTATTTGATAAAATGTTAGATAGTGGTATTAATAACTAGGCTAATAAACATTGAAAGAAACTAAACCACTGGAAAAAAACATTCTCTAAAATAGTGTCAGTAACAAAAACAAAATTTAAATAAACACTCTCTTTCATCTCACATCATCTTAACATACAAAAAAATAAATGGTTTACGTATTACTGTAAATAGAACTTACCCTCATCTAAGAGCAAAGTCTTTAATGAAAGTGAATACCTCCGCCATCTATTGGTAGCTGGAGAACTGCCAGCACTTCAGATGGAAGTAGTGCTCTCCAACACAAGTATTCACAGATGCGCAAATTTTTACACCCTTTTCAAACAATATAAATAAACTATCTATTTATGTTTGTGCGTCTTATATTTGTAAATTATCTCCTTGCGGTAACTAATACATAACGTATATAGTCACTTATAACACGATTTCACAATTTGAATTGGTAGTTATGTAAATTTGTGTTCATTTTTCTATGGAGCTATCCTTCCTTTCCACGGATGAGATCTAACCACCTGTAGTTTTCCAGGCACTTGACGACTCTTGAGCGTTTAGTGCTTCAATATGAATATAAATACATTCCATATAGAGGAAGAGGTAGGCTTCGAAATGATCTGTGGAATAAAATGGAATCAGACAAGTATTCCTGTTGTTTCTTTACTTTACATCAACCGATATAACTTCTTCTTAAAATAAGTCATAAGCTAAGTTTTTGACATTGGTAATATGTGACGTCACAGGAAGTCATCTAGGCCTCCCACTCATGGAAAAAAAAAAAAAACATGAAAGACTTCCATGTTTGCCTCATCCATAGCTACTGTAGAAACTTTCGTTCACATATGCTCTCTCTCTCTCTCTCTCTCTCTCTCTCTCACACACACACACACACACACACACACACGCACACACACACACACACACACACACATATTGTGTGTGTCTATATATATATATATATATATATATATATATATATATATATATATATATATATATATATATATATATATATATATATTGTGTGTGTGTATGTATGTGCGTGTGTGTGTGTGTGTGTGTGTGTGTGTGTGTGTGTGTGTGTGTCTGTGTGTGCGTGTGTGTGTGTGTGCATGTGTGTGTGTGTAAATAATTTGGAGCTGAATAAGATTACATTCGTTCTACATAGGGCAAAACGTCGTCTATATAAAAAAGATCTGCTCTTCACTATGAGTCTTTTTATCTTACATGTTGGTAGCATCTGCCCTCCAATTTTATTTGTTTATTATATTTCAACACTGCGTGAGTCGCTCTGGAATTGAAATGATAGCTGAAATTGCAGTCGAATTGTCAACATGAGAGCCGTAACAGATTGCATATGTGTTAATATAGTGCGATTAATGTTTGCACATGAAGGTTCTCACATAGTGGTATCTATCGGGTTCAATTTTTTTTAATCAGTATGACGTGGCACTCTACATGAACAGGAAAAGACTAGCGCTCTATAAGTTAGGGTTGCTGAGCTGACCAGCCAATGTGACGTTGTCAGTGAGTGGAGCCTCAACACGTCAGCTAAGAGGGCGAACATTACTCCTTTTCTTATGATTTACTGTTTCAGCACTGCTAGAATTCAGCACTATGGCAATCCTGTTTTTAACCCCACGCTAACATAGATCGATCTTTTTTGCATTCTCCTTAACGCAGGATGAAACTGTGAAGATCAGTAAATTCGCTTTCTTTATTGAAAGCAAAGCTACAAAATCTAGGCTTTATAGGGCAGTTTGGTGGACTCAGTATATTTCGTACAAATTCTGATCCTGTGCTCAGGACAGGGAAAGTTATTGTGCCCCTTCTTCAACACACACGCTCGTGCACGCACACACACACACACACACACACACACACACACACACACACACACACACACACACACACACACACACACACGCGCGCGCGCGCGCGGAACCGCTGACACTGTCTTAACTAACACTCTCCTGTTATTGGCACTACCTTTCCCTGCCAACTCAGTTCTCCTTCCTCAACAGTTCTGGACCGACATTTGATATTTTTTCAATAAAACATATCTAATTTTGCACTTTAACCTACTTCCTATTAACCAGTCAGTCTCTTCCCATATTAATGGAGCTTCTGCCTCGCTAAAAAGATTATTTAAAAGTTATCAAAACTGTGTGTTTAATCCCAACTTGTCTAAGTAAGTTTATTCAGGTATACACAAATACAGTTACATAGATTATTATATATAGCAACATATGTGTAGAGAACCAAGAATAACCCATAAAAGTCAGACAGAGTGACTTATTTACATTGAGGTTCTTTAATCATGTGCATGTTTAATCTTTTTTCTCAAAGATTGTCATCTTTTCTATTCAATCATAGATCTTCTTATTTCATGATATCATTCACGATCATTTTTTTTTTCATGTAACTGTTACTTACTGTAGGACACTGGTGTATGTACATATGTTCCGTACGTACATATGTGTTTGTTACATAAGTAACAGAATATTTTGTATGTATATACCGAAATGCATCTTTTACCTCTTGACGACCTCTGTTGATCTTTTCCTTTTCTAGCCCACCACATCGATTTGCGTGTGGAGGGGTGGGGAATGTGTCCTGCCCTCCCCCGAAAAAAAGCTCCCCCCACACAGTATGTAGCTGGAAAATGGTTTCCAGTAATCTTTCCCAATACATACATATAAGACTTTTTTTTTCCCATTGTTAGTATATTTTGCCTTTGAAACTGAATCTTTCTTTCACTCATCTGCAACTAATGGATTTTTAAAATTGCCTTTTTTAAACAAATTATTACATTAAACATTATCCTTTATTAAAATATATAATAATTTCTGATTAAATATTAGTTTTGAATTTGTAAAAAATACACCGAACTAATTATCATAGCTAATTACTGCTGCTAATACTAATGATAATAATAATAATAATAATAATAATAATAATAATTAAAATCATTATTATTATTGCTATTATTATTATTATTATTATCAATAGTAGTATGTAGTAATAGTACCTCCATTACCACAACCACAACCAACACTACTATTAACCCCAATGTAATCTTAAAAAGCTAACATTGAAGAAATTGAGCCTAGAATATAGAGTAGCTGTTAAGGAACGTTGTTAAGGAACTGTGGATCCAAAGATTTTGACCGAACTTCCTTTCCTGGGATCAAACATGACTATTTCCGATTCCCTCGAGGCACTGTATGACCCTCTACGGAGTTAATGCTCCTCCATGTATGCGGCATTAATAATAGTGTCCTCACAATGACAGTGTTCCTTGGAAACTTTAGGTCACTCTGAAAGTTGAATTTTTGCAACAGTGATACTAACTATCCAGCTATAATTATTACACGTATGTAAATTGCTTGATTATTCTCCTTTATTAATATTATATTGAATAAGGGTTATTTAGTGTTTATATAATTGAAAAATTCATTAGTTTGCCTAAAGAAGCCCATCAAGGCGAATGTGTCGTGATCCCGGGGAATGACCTCTTGCTTCCAGGAATTTAAACTACTCTCTTTCCCTGTTCGAACTTAATTTCCTCCCATTCCGCAGTCGCTGTTTGGTCCGTAGAAGTCATTCATTTCTCATTACTGTAATAACAGTATTAAGTCCTTAAAGATAGGGTTACAAAACTAGTTTGGCGACACCAAGTGATGGTCATTTAACGTTTACCTTTCATGTAAATGAGACGAACGCTGCCTCCGCTCACTCCATGCTCAAGGTAAACATAAATATATGATTTTTAACTTTTCAGTTGTTGTGAAGTGTGGCTTTGTTATTTAATTTAGACTCTTCAAGGAGGGTATCTTGATGCTGAAGAAGAGCTTTTATTTAAGGAATTGGAGCAATCATCCCTTCCTCGGATCGAACCTGGTGGCCCGCCACTCAACAGGCGCTCTATGACCTCTATGGTTTTGGCGTTTCCATAAAGAATTTGTTATTTTTAGAATATAGATTTTTTACCATGTACTTCCTCCCAGGAGGCGAATTGACGAGCATTATATATTTTAAAGGTTTAAATATTATTGACTACACGAGGGTCACTAATGCTGCATTATAACTGTCAAGAGTATTTTAATTCCTAAAATATTAATTAATGTAAATTTTTGGAATATATGAATATGGATTTAACGATTTCTCGATGTATATACCTACTGAACTGCCAGGCAGAATAATGTCAGATATCAGATCGGGTAGTGATCAATTTTACCTAATTGTATATCATTTTAAATGCTGTACAAGATTATAAATTTATTAATTAAATAATAATTAGTGTTATATGTTGTCAGTTTGTTTATATTTTGTTGAAGATGGTGTCATTAATACCTGCCCTGACTACCTTCGTATTTTGGAGGTAGAACACTCAACCAGATTTCTGAGGTTCGGTCATGGTGAACTTGTCTTCAGCGAAGGACAAGAGGTGAAATCCTGCAGCGCCACTCGTCTTGGTCTTAATGGTAACATTAAAAGAAAAAACTGGGGTGCGTTAATACTGGTAAGTAAAGAGAGCGAGAGAGAGAGAGAGAGAGAAACAGACAGACAGACAGACAGAGAGACAGAGACAGAGAGATACAGAGAGAGTGTTAGGATACATGAGAAAGGCACATGTAAAAAGATCTTGTTTTCGATATCAAGCATATCTCCTGATAAACATTATCTACAATCTGACTACCTCTAATTGTGTCTAGATTGTAAATCGGAGGGCACTGTAGTATGTATACAGAAGTCTCTCTTACCACTCTCCACTCATTCCGGTTTCCAAATATACTTACTAATATACTTACTTATTTACTTATTATACTTACTAATACTACCCCATGACGTATGGAAAACATGCATGATTACTGAATAGAAAAATTAAGACTTCTGTCGCAGCAACTACTAGCACCGTGAAGTTCATGCTCAACTGATCTTCCTCTATGTTTCTATTGTAAACAGCGGTAATCTATTAACGACTAGGACCCCCTTTATTGTTTCAGAGTGAAATATTTGTGAAGAACTTATCCAACTAGTTTTTAAGAGCATTGTTTTTACTCTTGAGATATTCAAAGTCAGAAAGAAAAGATGGTAACTCAGATGACAGAAAACCTCACGGATTTGGAAGATAAGAAAAATAGGGTGACTTCTCTATAGCTCAACTGCTGAAAGAAAAAAAAGAAAGCTGATATTCCACAATGCAGTCTTAAAAACTTCGATGGAAATTAATCAAGAAATGAGTAATATTGAATCTTATAATATTAATACTACTACCTATTAAAAATACCACCTACTAACCTAATAATACTGCCATAAACTACTGCAACTATTACTACTACTACTTTCACGTCTACTACTACTTCTACTATTACTACTTCTGCTGCAACTACTACTGCTACTATTACTATAACTACTACTATTACTACAAATACTGCTACTAACTACTACTACCACTAACTACTACTGCTACTACTACTACAACTACATATAGCACCATCACTACAGCTACTGCCATTATGCCCGGTGCTGACCATGCTAGACTAGTGAAAGAAAATTAGTTTACAGTTTACAGTAATAGTACCACGATAAATCTGTACTCACCTAGTTGTACTCACCTAGTTGAGGTTGCGGGGGTCGAGTCCGAGCTCCTGGCCCCGCCTCTTCACTGATCGCTACTAGGTCACTCTCCCTGAGCCGTGAGCTTTATCATACCTCTGCTTAAAGCTATGTATGGATCCTGCCTCCACTACATCGCTTCCCAAACTATTCCACTTACTGACTACTCTGTGGCTGAAGAAATACTTCCTAACATCCCTGTGATTCATCTGTGTCTTCGGCTTCCAACTGTGTCCCCTTGTTACTGTGTCTCTGGAACATCTGTCTTTGTCCACCTTGTCAATTCATCTCAGTATTTTGTATGTCGTTATCATGTCCCCCCTATCTCTCCTGTCCTCCAGTGTCGTCAGGTTGATTTCCCTTAACCTCTCCTCGTAGGACATACCTCTTAGCTCTGGGACTAGTCTTGTTGCAAACCTTTGCACTTTCTCTAGTTTCTTCACGTGCTTGGCTAGGTGTGGGTTCCAAACTGGTGCCGCATACTCCAATATGGGCCTAACGTACACGGTGTACAGGGTCCTGAATGATTCCTTATTAAGATGTCGGAATGCTGTTCTGAGGTTTGCCAGGCGCCCATATGCTGCAGCAGTTATTTGGTTGATGTGCGCTTCAGGAGATGTGCCTGGTGTTATACTCACCTCAAGATCTTTTTCCTTGAGTGAGGTTTGTAGTCTCTGGCCCCCTAGACTGTACTCCGTCTGCGGCCTTCTTTGCCCTTCCCCAATCTTCATGACTTTGCACTTGGTGGGATTGAACTCCAGGAGCCAATTGCTGGACCAGGTCTGCAGCCTGTCCAGATCCCTTTGTAGTTCTGCCTGGTCTTCGATCGAGTGAATTCTTCTCATCAACTTCACGTCATCTGCAAACAGGGACACCTCAGAGTCTATTCCTTCCGTCATGTCGTTCACAAATACCAGAAACAGCACTGGTCCTAGGACTGACCCCTGCGGGACCCCGCTGGTCACAGGTGCCCACTCTGACACCACGCCACGTACCATGACTCGCTGCTGTCTTCCTGACAAGTATTCCCTGACCCATTGTAGTGCCTTCCCTGTTATCCCTGCTTGGTCCTCCAGTTTTTGCACCAATCTCTTGTGTGGAACTGTGTCAAACGCCTTCTTACAGTCCAAGAAAATGCAATCCACCCACCCCTCTCTCTCTTGTCTTACTGCTGTCACCATGTCATAGAACTCCAGTAGGTTTGTGACACAGGATTTCCCGTCCCTGAAACCATATTGGCTGCTGTTGATGAGATCGTTCCTTTCTAGGTGTTCCACCACTCTTCTTCTGATAATCTCCATGATTTTGCATACTATACATGTCAGTGACACTGGTCTGTAGTTTAGTGCTTCATGTCTGTCTCCTTTTTTAAAGATTGGGACTACATTTGCTGTCTTCCATGCCTCAGGTAATCTCCCTGTTTCGATAGATGTATTGAATATTGTTGTTAGGGGTACACATAGCACCTCTGCTCCCTCTCTCAATACCCATGGGGAGATGTTATCTGGCCCCATGTGTGTGTGTGTGTGTGTGTGTGTGTGTGTGTGTGTGTGTGTGTGTGTGTGTGTGTGTGTGTGTGTGTGTGCGTGTATGCGTGCATGCTCGCATATATGTGCTCACCTATATGTAGCTGTAGGGATCGTGTCTCAACCCCTGGGCCCGCCAGTAGCTGTACATGTGTGTGTGTGACCTGCGTTGCATATTCCCCTTTGCTGTTTCTTGCAGGCAGACACAGCCCTTGCTGAAGGCCAGCTACACACGTCATATATGCATGTATGTAAATGTTTCCACATGCGCATGTTTATGTGTATCCTTGAATTCCTTGCATGTTTCTAGGAACATCCGCGAGGTGGTGAGAACATTTACATGCATCTATGTATAATTTGTAGAGCTTGTATGTGTATTTGCGTGTCTTTCAAGAATGTATTCAAGGCAGTATTTATGTGGGCGTGGCTTTCGTAATCGCTGGCCCGGGTGGGCTTTAACCCTTTCACTCGATTGACATTTGGTGAGAACCACTGGATAACGAGACCCACCTCACCTGATGGAGGTCAGAGATATGAGTAGAGCGACCAGGCGCCCTGGTCGGGGGGAGGGTAGGTGGGTCGAAAAGTACCTTCAGGGTTACTTTTAGGAGCTAGAGCTCTTGATATTATTTTTGAATTCCTAATAATTTTGGATCAAGAAATTCCATGTCTTTTAGTTCACGTAATTATTCGCTTTTATTATTATTATTATTATTATTATTATTATTATTATTATTATTATTATTATTATTATTATTATTATTATTATTATTATTATTATTATTATTACTTTTTATAATTATTGTTAGTATTAATCTTTTCTTGAGGTAAAACCCCTAAATTCAGGCAAAACCTTAATTTATTCATTATTTCTTAAATAAATATTTTTTACCTATTTCGTGAACAAATTTTATTCTAGAATTGCAATCATTTCATAAAAAAATATAATAAAGCTATTTTGCTAGCTTCAGATAAGAGAGGTATTTTTCCTAATATACATGATTTCATCAAATCATTTTTTTTAAACAAACTCCTTCTTTGTGGGGCAAGTCTCCTTCTAACTATAAATGGATTGAGGCCGGTATGGAGATTCGTTGAGTTGATTTGGTATGGTTTGGACAGCTTGCACCGTTAAGGGCATCGACTGCATAAGTTCCCTTTCCATTTTTGGAGCCGTAGATCCTCCTTGCTTGCCAAACTGCCATTTTGATTGAGGAGCCACGCACCAGTTTCTTTTAGGGTAGGGAGGATTCTCCCGTGGTCCTGGTATTCATCTCGTGGTGCATCATTCGTTCACTGGATAGCGTGTTTAATTTTGTTTTGTTTTCTGTTTATGCCAAGACTGTGTAGCCTTTCCAACATAGACTCAAGGAGATAATTCTCATTATGACTTATACCTTTTTTTAAGTTTTTATCAACAACATCAACCACGATAGCAACAACAACAGTAATAGCATAAATTAATTCTAGATTTAAACTAATGAGAACTTTATTCATGAAGGTGCAGAATGGACAGAAACTATTATTCTTTTTATTTTTTTTACTGTACTTCATTAACCGTGAAAGTCTATCAAGAAAATGTCCCCTAGATAAAATTAAACATTTTGTTGGTTGGCGGTTTATTGGATTTAATTAAACGAGGATCAGTAAGGCCGCATATTCTCTTCATCACCAATCAAGGGCAGCTTAATTCTCATTATACATATAGAAATATTTATCCGTTTTTGTATAATTATATATATAATCAATGTTACTCTAAGTACATATACAAATACTGTACATCAGGAGAGAGATGCACTTCAGTTATACACGAATTCATGAATTACTACATTCAATGTATAAATTTTTATAGAATGCAACTTTAGCGGATGTACGTTATGTGTTATTCACTGGTTTCTAATGTGAAGTAAATCTCATTGTACGTAAAGTCATTATGACGTATGATTCTAACTTAGTGGCAAACCCGTGTACCTTCCTGGCACGTCGATGGATGTCAAAAATGTGATGCGTGAAGACTACCAAGAGTTACATAAGCGGACTAACTTAAGGTATCAAACAGGGATATATCATTCTGGGCCTTTGATACTGATTAGAATGATAATGAAATTGACACTGATAAGAATGACAATGAAACTGGTAAACTGATAAATCATTATTTCTAACCAGTAAAAACAAAAGTCACCTAAACCGGATGCACTATTAGTTTATGGCTAAGGTTTAATATCTATATCTGAATGTACAATAGTTTTTTGTCAGTGTTAAAAGATTGTAGTGTCTCGTAGCTCGATTACTAGAGCACTCACCTCACACATTGAGGTCCTCGGGTTCGATCTTCAGTACGGATGGAAAGATTAGGACTTGTTTCCTTACGGCACCTCACGCTCGTGTTCACCTATCAGTAAAATAGATACCTGGGTGTTAGTCGACTGGTATGGGTCGCATTCTGTGGACAAAATTAATCTAATTTGCCTGAAATGCTCTGCATAACAATGGACTTTCTATATATTAGTATGTCATTGATGTAAGGCCTATATACCTTGTACATGTACTTGTAGAATAAAGATAATTATTATTTTTGTTGTTGTTATTATTATTATTATTATTATTATTATTATTATTATTATTATTATTATTATTATTATTATTATTATTATTATTATTATTATTATTATTATTAAATATTAATTTCTATTTAATAAATACGTATGCGTTATCCCTTTATACTTGTGAAGGGCTCTTAACACAAGGAATTGAATCAAATCTAATTACCCCCACCTTTCCCATTCCACTGGCGCTGTATGATCTTCATGGCTTGAGCTCTTTCTCAAGAACATATTAATTATTCTGCTTTATCAGGCATTTCATTAGATTATTATTAGGACTATTAATAATATTAGTATTATAATTTACCATTATTTTTATTATTAAATTTAGGGGGAAGTATTAAACTTATAGGCGTCATACATCGCCTGGGGTAATAATAAATACCAACCACATTCGAGCCAAGGAAGGGAAGGGCAGGTTTAATGTTTTTCATCAAGAGCCTCTCACCTGCATCAAGGATCCTCTTTCTTTCTTGAGGGAATTTTCTTAGAGAAATAAGTTGTGCAAATCAAAGTGACAAAGTCAGCATACACAACAATTATGTGTCTTTTTAAGTAAGAAGGATGCTGGTCTTGTTGGTGTATCTTCTATTAGTATTCACAAGAATGAGTGTACTAAAAACAATGTGAGGGGTAAGATTATCACCTCAAACAATATGTGAAGGCAGTAACCACCTCATATTGAAGAAACCCTCACTAGTTTCCACGAAATGCAAGCAAATACTGTAAGCAACTAATAATTCTCCGTAGGTTATATGCACATAGATTACTAGTTTAGAAAACTGTAAAAAAAAAAATAACTTGCGTAGCTAATCCGTTTAAAAAATTACTTAACACTTTAGTAGATCAAACGCGTCTAATATACTCCGTGGAAATAAGTAACATAAGCAACATTGGATTCCTCTACCCTAAATAAAAGCTTAATACAAGGTAAATACCCAGCACTGTATATATTCACTGAGAGGTATATTTCTCAGCGTTTATAAGCTGAGTCTACTTTAATCCCTGTTTTAGGGATTAATGTATTCTTGTCTGGTAGTGAAACGGTTACCTTTCAGCCTCAATGATCCTAAAATAGTCAACAGTTTCTTAGCTGTTTTAATTTTAATGGTTATATCTTGATGATTTCTACTGTATCTTACATGTAGGCTTTAAATAATAAGATATTACAAGGATTCCAGTAGAAAAAAGTGACTCCGTCTGACTCTTTTTTTGGGCTATCCTAAGAAATTTACATAAGTTACTCTGTAACATGTGTAGTCACCTAAATTTGTGTAATTGAACATGTGTCTGACTTTGACATTTTTGGGCTTTCCTAGGTTATTTACACATGTGTTACTACGTATGATAATTGTACTTATGTGTACCTGTACCTAATTGAACTTACCTGTTTGTGGTCGGTGTTCAGTGGTAACAAGTGGTCATAAGGTCCTGAGCTGCTTTGGGAATTAATGTGGAGGGTTACAAAGCCTTTACTTGCTTCAGGAGTGTTTTAAAATCTGAGGTTAGAGTGTTGAAGGAGAAGGTGCTGCTTCTTCAGGACGAAATTAGGAGGCTGAAGGTTCACCTCGATGGGTTTGGGAGTGAGTGTGAGGTGGCTGGAGTGGGTGAGGAGAATGAGGCTACCAACAGTGAGGAGCAGTCTGTCACTCGCTACAAGGTGGCTGAAGGTGTTGAGGGTGAAAAAGGCTCCCAGCGGTGAGGAGCAGTCCAGCACCTGCTGCAAGTGGTGAGCGGTTCCCAATAATGGGAGGATCATCAAAATAAGGAAAGTTAAGAGAGAAGAGCTGAAGGTAGGAAGCCGATCCTCTGCTCTTCATGATGAGTGTACTTCAGTGGTAAGTGAAGGTAAAAGTACTACCTCCTCTGCTAAAAGAGGTAAGCGCATTCTTGTGGTTGGTGACTCTTAGGTAAGACAAATTGACCATGCTGTAATAAGAATAAGATGTTTCCCTGGAGCTGGTGTTGGTGACATAGTCAACAGGTTGGATAATATCATGTCAGGTAATAGGAACAAGCCCATTATCTGTCTTAGTGCTGGTGGAAATGATATCTGAAGGGTAGGAGAGAAGAGCTGCTAGATAAGTACATGTCATATATAGATTTAATTAGGTCTAAGACAGGGATCCCAGTCATAAGTAGCATCTTGCCTAGAAGGGGAGAGGGCAATGAATGGATGTCTAGGACAATTGGTGTAAATTACTGGCTAGACAGATACTGCAAGGGGCTTGCAATCCCATTCATTGACAACTGGAATAACTTTTTATGGCAAACATGATATGTATGCAAGGGATGGGATACATCTTTCTGGAGCAGGGGTGGTATCATTTGCCAACTCGATCGAGAGGGCCATTGCTGACATGTCTAGGATTTTAAACTGATAGAAGATAGAGGTATGGGTGTGTGTGTGGGAAACAGTCAGGTTGCAGCAGGAGGTTGACAAAGTTGATCCCATGTAACAGAAATCTTCCCTATGAGGATAGACTGTGGGCCTTGAATCTGCATTCTCTAGAAAGATGTTGAATTAGGGGGGATATGATTGAGGTGTATAAATGGAAAACAGGAATAAATAAAGGGGATGTAAATAGCGTGCTAAAATTATCTAGCCAAGACTAGACTCGCAGCAATGGTTTTAAGTTGGAAAAATTAAGATTCAGGAATGTTATATAGAAAACCACTGGTTTGGTAATAGACTTATGGATGAGTGGAACAAACTCCCAAGTACCGTCATAGAAGCTAAAACGTTGTGTGGTTTTTAAAAATAGGCTAGATTAATACACGAGTGGGTGTGGGTGGGCGGGTGTGAGTTGGACCCAACTAGCTTGTGCTACTAGGTCTTATGCGGTACTCCTTCTTAAGTGAATGTGACCTGACCTGACTAGGTTGAGTCATTGGCTTAAGCCAGTAGGAGACTTGGACTTGCCTCGCATGGGCCAGTAAGCCTGCTGCAGTGTTCCTTCTTTCATATGTTCTTATGTTCTTATGATAGGCTTTAAACCAAATTTGCCAATCGTGTTCCCTGAGGAGTGTATTTCTCTCAAAGTATATATGCTGAGAGTTTACTTTAATTCCTGTCTTAGGGATTAAAATGCTTCTGTCTAGTGGTGGAAATGTTTCTGCATAGCTTTCATGATCCTAGTGTAGTGGCCCGGTGGCCTGGTGGCTAAAGCTCCCGCTTCACACACGGGGGGCCCGGGTTCGATTCCCGGCGGGTGAAAACATTTCGACACGTTTCCTTACACCTCCTGTTTTCCTGTTCACCTAGCAGCAAATAGGTACCTGGATGTTAGTCGACTGGTGTGGGTCGCATCCTGGGGGACAAGATTAAGGACCCCAATGGAAATAAGTTAGACAGTCCTCGATGACGCACTGACTTTCTTGGGTTATCCTGGGTGGCTAACCCTCCGGGGTTAAAAATCCGAACGAAATCTTATCTTATCTTATCTTAAACCCCAAAACCATCCATTCTCTTTAACAAAGTCCTCCCATAATACTTTTACTAGCCAATTTTTCTTTCTTCATCACTGAAAACGGACTGAGTTAATGGGCAACTCGTGATATAAGTTAGCTTAATTCAGACTGATAAAGTAAGTACAGTTTATTTAGTATGTTTATTTAGGTTTATATACTAATGCGTTAGAAAGACAGTTATCATAAAATCTCTATTACACGCAACTATTGCTGATTTAAATAGGGTTTAACAGTTGCACTCACAATATAATCATTTTATGCAATTATCATTTAATTAAACCATACCACGGGCGGGTGTCATTACGATTTCGTGAGTCATCATTTAATTAAATATTGCAGTTATAATCCTTTATAATTATAAACAAGTAAACATGCTAATGAAAAGGATGAATATTTTAAAGTTTCACTATGTTTATATGGGTAGGGTGCAATAACAAGGATCTCAGATATGGGTGTTAGTCGACTGGTGTGGGTCGCATCCTGGGGGACAAGATTAAGGACCCCAATGGAAATAAGTTAGACAGTCCTCGATGACGCACTGACTTTCTTGGGTTATCCTGGGTGGCTAACCCTCCGGGGTTAAAAATCCGAACGAAATCTTATCTTATCTTATCTTATCTTATCTCTTATATGTGGTGCGGTAGAATCAAGAATTCACAACATAATAATAATAATAATAATAATAATAATAATAATAATAATAATAATAATAATAATAATAATAATAATATCTTTATTTCTTCAAGTACATGTACAAGGTATTAAGGCCTAACTGACATCAATGACATACTACTATGTAGAAAGCCTCTTGTTATGCAGAGTATTTCGGGCTAATTAGGTCAGTTTTGTCCCAGGATGCGACCCACACCAATCGACTAACACCCAGGTACCCATTATTACTGATGGGTGAACATAGACAACAGGTGTAAAAAAACACGCCCAATGTTCCAGTGATATTTGATACCAAGTTGATGAATTAGTAGACTCGTGTGCAATATCACAAGCCACTAGATGGAGGAACGTCTTTGAGAGGTGTGAATATTTCAGTGTATACAGCTTCCTAGTTTATGATAATAAATATTTCAACTTTCATTATTATTATGATTATTATTATTATTATCGTCGTTATTATTAATTGTATTAATAATGAACAAACAGGTGAATAGGAGGTTTTCAGGTTTCATCCAAAAATGGGAGATTAGCTCCGCATCCTTGGATGAAGAGCCATTCACCAAGCCTTGGATGAATGGTGAAAAGCTCTTGATCCAAGAGCCTTACACCTGGGATTCCAAGGTACCAACCAAATTGACTCACGAAATCGTAATGACACGATTGCAAACAAACCATACCCCGGCTGGGATTGAACCCGCGGTCAGAGAGTCTCAAAACTCCAGCCCGTCGCGTTAGCCGCTAGACCAGCTAGCCACAATAAAATTCGTCCAACTAGGTATATTTCTACACCATAGGAAGGTTAGCACAGGCACCACTGTGACCACAATTCAATTGCAAGTTTTTACAGACGAATCTCCAGCTAGCGTGGCCGTGACGAACTCTAGCTCAAGTCCCTTCACTGCCGTCAACATGACTCACGAAATCGTAATGACACGATTGCAAACAAACCATACCCCGGCTGGGATTGAACCAGCGGTCAGAGAGTCTCAAAACTCCAGCCCGTCGCGTTAGCCGCTAGACCAGCTAGCCACAACAAGATTCGTCCGACTAGATATATTTCTACACCATAGGAAGGTTAGCACAGGCACCACTGTGACCACAAATGCAAGTTTTTACAGACGAATCTCCAGCTAGCGTGGCCGTGACGAACTCTAGCTCAAGTCCCTTCACTGCCGTCAACATGACTCACGAAATCGTAATGACACGATTGCAAACAAACCATACCTGTGCTAACCTTCCTATGGTGTAGAAATATACCTAGTTGGACGAATCTTATTGTGGCTAGCTGGTCTAGTGGCTAACGCGACGGGCTGGAGTTTTGAGACTCTCTGACCGCGGGTTCAATCCCAGCCGGGGTATGGTTTACCAACCAAATGAAGGGTTAAGCTTGATTATAATGTTTATTTTTAGAGCTTAATTTCGAAGACGAGAAAGTAAAAAAGTTAATGACTTTGGTTTTGGTTTCAAAGATAATATTCAAGTGGTTAATCCCAAACAGAAAATTGTCTGTCCCTGTCTGAAAATTCATTCGTACCAAACCAAAAAATAGTTCCAAACAGATAAAATTGATTCGTCCAAACAGAAAAGTTGCTAGTCCCAAACAGAAAAAATACATTCGTTCCATTAGAAAACTTATTAGTGGCAAACAGAAAAACTTATCAGAACCAAACAGAAAATTTATTCGTTTCAAACAGAAAACTTGTTTGTCACAAACAAAAAACAGAAAAAGAGAAAAAGCCATTTTTTTTTGTAGAGGGCCTCTTTCTATGAATCTACCTTCATCAAGTTAAACTTTTGTTTTTAGTTACTTGATGCTTTATTTTCGCAATCGAATTTAAGTGTTTTTCATGTTTCCAGTTTTTAGTTAAATTTCTTTAGATAGAAGATCTGTTTTCAGAAATAATGACTTACTAGAAATTCATTTTTATAGTAATAATTAATCATTAGATCTATGCCTATAGGTGACTAAAGATTATTGATTTTTTGGTTAAGATTTGTCTGGTTTTCAGAAGGCAGTGTGTTCTCCAGAGATTCTGAGATCTGAAGTAATAAATTCCATAATTATAATTTGGAAATTATTTATTGCTTCACTGTGTTTGCCTCTTAACTAATGAAAAAGTTACTTATTGATGTTTCACAAAAAAGCCTTTATATATGTCGTGTCGAAAAGGTAAAATTTGCCAATTAGAAAGAACTCTTTCAAAATTAAGTCCTTCAAAAATTTGCTCTTGTACTTTTAATGATATATTTTTTTTAATTTATGTTGATGTAAAAATTAATAATTTTGTACCAAAAGAAGCTTTTATCTATCTATCTATCTATCTATCTGTATATATATATATATATATATATATATATATATATATATATATATATATATATATATATATATATATATATATATATATATATATACATATATATATATATATATATATATATATAGGAAAGTACCACCTCTATGGTTGGAATGGGGACCCTCATCCTCAGAGAAGACAATCAACGTACCTCGGGGAAAACTCAAGGTTCTCCCCGGAGCTGTTTGAATATTTTCTTCTCCT
Source organism: Cherax quadricarinatus (assembly GCF_038502225.1). NCBI lineage: Eukaryota > Metazoa > Arthropoda > Malacostraca > Decapoda > Parastacidae > Cherax > Cherax quadricarinatus. Next base: position 10,360,211 of record NC_091325.1, on the reverse strand, counting down.
GCCACCCTCTTTATTTGATATTTTATGTGAACATTTATTAATAAACAGAACACATTTACAGAAAAACATGAACGTGAATACAATAGCACAATGTATCAAAGATCATGAATTTCCTCCAGCTCCTCCGAGGCTGGATGCGAGCCAAGTATGCAGCAAGCATTTCCCCTTTGAATGGATACGCTGAGGCGCTGGAACATGAAACTGGCGGCCCTTGGGTCCCTGGTGGTGTCGATGAGTCTGGAACCCAATTCTTTAAGGAAACGTGTGGTATTTTTTCCCCATGATCCCAAGGTCTCTGATCCCACTGGGACAAATTGATACTGTTGGCTAATGTCCCTGTACTTGCTGATATTGTACTCCTCCTTGTGGTCAGCAGCTCCTCCCTGTCGCCCCACACTGTGATGGATATAGGTGTCAGCTAGTGTGGACACAGGTATAGTCCCATGCTAAGAGCTTGTCATTCTTCCAAGGATAGATGTTGATCCCATCGGGGCAGTTTGCTGGGTTGTGGGTATTGTTGGCTGCTAGTGATCGGGGCTCCCTTTCGGCTGGGCATCCAGCTGTAGCAAGGGTTCTCTTAATGATGTCATTGACCTCATTGTGTCTTGCATGCCAGCCCTTGGTTTTGGAACAGTTAAGACCATGTAGACCGTATTGGTCTGCATGCGCTTGGCCGCAAATACACGTAAATTCTGTGTGAATTGGGGCAGCAAGGCGCAGAGCCACTGCAATACGGAGGGTCTTAGGGTCGAGTCGCGTTCCCATTGCCGATATGGAAACTGGAAGAAGTCCCCGGAGTGAGGTGCGCTTACAGCCTGGAGACTGGCAATCTCCCTATCTGATGTTGCAGCCCTGAGCATGTTGGCAAGCACCTTTTCAGCGATATATATATATATATATATATATATATATATATATATATATATATATATATATATTATATATATATATATATATATATAATTATGCATAAAGATCACAGTAAACAGGTGATTTCAGAATATGCAAAACAACCACTGTGAAAAAATAGATAAATTCCAAGCGCTTTCGTGATTACTCACATTATCAAGGAACATTGAAAGTCAAGCATCAAAGGAAGGTATATAAAGGGGTAGCCCACACCTCACTATCAGATCCCACAACAAAGAAACACCTGTCGCGAGACAGCAGGCCCGCCGGCCGAACTAGACAGGTCCTTCACACAACCCACCAACAAACTATTCTACCCAAGAAATAAGAAATTTAAAAAATTATTATTTGTCTAATGTGTTATTAAATTCTTCCCAAATTCTATTAATTATAAATGGATCTAATTTATATAAACCAAAGGAAATATTCATATTATTGTCAAAACTGCTTTTTATGAAACAAGATTCAATTATATTCCTGTCGACCATGGACTTGCTTGATACTACTTTCTCAACTTTTTGAAAATCAATTGGATGGTTAAAATCTCTTACATGAATAAATAGAGCATTGGAATCTTGTCCAGTTCTAATGCTATATTTATGTTGTTTTAATCTTAGTTCGAGATTTTTACCAGTTTGGCCGTAATAAACTTTATCGCAAATTTTACAAGGAATCTTAAGGACACATCCATCAGCATTTTGGGGGGAATTCTTTATCAAAAGTTCTTTTACTGTATCAAGATTTTTTAATACAACTTTAATATTAAAAGTCTTAAGAAGATAAGGCATATCAATCAAGTTTTCATGGTAAGGGAGAACCAACATATTTTTAGTTGAATAAGGCTGGGTGTCCCTTTTTGGATTGTAAAAAGTATTTCTAGCAACTTTAAAAGATTTATCAATTGCATTTCTTGGGTATTTCAAATCATTACCTATTTCATAAATTTTGGATATTTCCTCATGTATGAACTCTGGACTACAAATTCGTAAAGCTCTCAAAAACATTGATGAGAAAACAGACAGTTTAACTCTATCTTGATGGGAAGAATAATAGTGGACATAGGAACAGTTATTTGTAGGTTTCCTGTAAATTTTAAATTTGAATTCATTATTACTCTTAATAATTAAAACATCTAGAAAAGGCAATGAGTTATTTTCTTCAAATTCAACAGTAAAATTTATAGAATGGGCTAAGCTATTTAATTTGCCAAGGAAATGGTGTATATCTACAGTTTTGTGTCTTATGCCCAAAAATGTGAGTAGTCACGAAAGCGCTTGGAATTTCTCTATTCTTTCACAGTGGTTGTTTTGCGCATATATATATATATATATATATATATATATATATATATATATATATATATATATATATATATATATATATATATATATATATATATATATATATATATATATATATATATATGTATACGGAGGGCATATGGAGGTGTCCCACACCGTATGCCCTCGGATGGCGGCCCAACAACTAGCTCTACTGACTGCGCCACTCTAGTAGGGTTGAGTGGTCCTGTGGTTTAAAGCATCATGTAGTTCTCGTTTACCATGAGGCAGGCCACTACAACATGGATTCGAATCCTTGACTAGCGCAGTGATATATATATATATATATATATATATATATATATATATATATATATATAACAGAATGCTCTAAGCTTAATAATAATCTAACGTTACATGTATTACAATTAAAGTAGATATGTGTCTTTTCAAAAGGCATTCATCGATTTTGAACGATGGGGAAGGGTAAAATAGGTTCACTTTGATAGTGTGACGGCACACTATAACTGCATTCCTTACAACCGCTGTTTCGTCATCTCTTGATAATTGACTAAAAACCACTTTCCAATTGTTCTTCTATACAGCGTTTGATGTCTACACGTTGTCCGGAAATAGCTACATGCCTTCACTCATATGCGTTGATCGCACGCATTATTTAATTTTCTGTGTGTTTAAATAAGTGGTAAGCAGCTGCATACACGGCTGTGCATGCTTCACATTCCCATATCCTAGAGAAGAATCAGTAACCTTTCTCGTAGATTTATCTAATTCCAAACGATGCGGCTAGAATCGAATTTTATGTTAAGCAATTCACAGTCTACTCAAAGTTAAACATATCCCATCACGTATATTCAATATCATCAACAAATTCTTTTCGTGAAAAGATTTCAACACAATGTTTCATTATGCATGAAGCAAAATTTGCGTTTAATCATACACTAGAAACACATTCTTAACAAGCAATATATTCTATGACTCAAGAAATCGTAATGACACGATTGCGGGTTCAATCCCGGCCGGGGGTATGGTTTAATATATTCTATCATTTCTTTACACATTTATTTCCTTCAGTTGTATGAGTGCTGGATACAGTCAGTACTGCACCGCGTAATAACCGGATTTCGATGAAAAATTGTACTGGTTATTCACCCAGGAGAATTTTGAACGCAACATTACATAAGAAAGTCAGGCAATGGTAATAATTATAATTTATATGTCTTCTCGTACACTGCTCCTTTCGTATCGCCAACATATCCTACAATAGTAAGAAATAAACCAGCAACCACCTAGAAGGACTTTTTCATAATACTGTATATTTTTTTTTTTAATCATGAAGTAAAATTTTTCTGCACAGTGGAGAAGAGAATCATTGGTAAAGTTTAACCTTGCCTTGTCTGTGCGTTTAATACATATAAACCCCCACCTTGTATCACCACTAGCGGACGATTGTATATAGCATTACTGTAATCAAGACAACATGCTATTTAGGAAGCTACAGGCCTGCGGGGAGTCATTAGACTGGCAAATTGTAATGTATGATTTAATTAGATTTTGTGACGACCAGACTTCTGAGGTTGCCTTTGTAGTTTGGAATGTTAGCAAGAGAGAAATAACCTATATAAAATCAATCAGAAGTTGGTAAAAAAAAAAAAGGAGTATATGCAAATTTAAACCAAGGCTATTATAATTATGTATGGAATATTAGTATTTAGATAATTAAGTAGGATATTTCTCATAAAAATTCGTTTAAGATATTTAGTATTGTAATTTAATGCAGTTAAACTCATGTCGTTAATGAAGATTTTTTTGGCATAGTTGACAGTTGAAGAGTACTTCAGCTTTCATAAACAGGCTCCTGTATAATTTATATATGTCACAGCAGTTGACTGCTTAGTCAATACCACTAAGCATACACAATTAATCAGTGTGGGAACCTTATAAATAAGACTTACAAATATGAAGCTGTTAAGTTATTGTGTGTAAGCGAAGGAATCGAGCTTGTGAAATCTCATTTTATGTTAGGAGAGAGAGCTGATGATGTGACCCCTGACGTATAAAATCTAGTGCTAGACATAAAATCTGTTACTGGTTTCCCGACAGCTTTGATTATGTGAGGGCAGACATGATGGCTATGTGATATAATTTAGATGATTGTTTTTCGTGTCTTTTGTATTTTATTTTACTATCTAAGGATACCCGAGGAAATCCCATGGAAAATGCCTGGAGAGTGTTCCGAGGGTCAACGTCCTTGTGGCTCGGTCCATGATTATTCCTCCCGATTGATTAAAGCCTTATCAACGAGACTGTTACTGCGGCATCTCACAGTTCAGCGTACGAGCCATAGCTCGGCTGATCAGAAATTTACTTTAGGAGCTTGTCTAGTTTTCTCTTGGAGACAGCAAGGCGTCTATTAGTAATCCCCCTTACGTATGATGGGTGGCTATTAACTAGTCTGCTAAATAGTCTTATCTTATTGTCTTTCGGTGTACTCATGGCACCCCTGATTTTCAATATGGGTATGTTGCACCGCCCGCTGAGCCTCTGGCTTTCGTAAGGAGTGATTTCTATGTGTAGATTTGGGACCAATCCCTCTAGAATTTTTCCAGGAGTAAATTATGATTTCTGTTTCTCCCCTGCGTTTGAAGGAGGACAATTCATGGGACTTCAAACGTTCCCAATAATTAAGGTGTTTGGCGGAGCTTATACTTCCGGTGAAGGTTCTCTGTACATTTTCTAGATCAGTAATTTTGCCTGCCTTAAAAGAAGCTTGTAATATTCAGCAATACTTCACCCAAGAGAGAACAAGTGACTTGAAGAGGATCACGGGCATGACATCGATTGTTCTGAAGATTCTCATTATCTCTCCAAATAGTTTCGTTACGATTGTGATAATGACACTGTTGTGATCCTTGAAAGTGGGATCTTCCGACAATATCACTCCAAAGTTTTTCACCTTAGTTTATCACTCTACTGAGTGGTTTGAATTAGTTTTATACTCGGTTCTAAAATTCATTTCCTCAAAATTTTCATAACGTAGTAACTAAAATTTGTCCTCATTGAACACAATACTGTTTTCTGCGACCTACTGGAAGACGTTATTTATATCTGCTTGGAGATTTACAGTGTCCTTAGTGAATACCACTCTAATGCAAATTCTAGTTTCGTCTGCAAAGAATGATGCATCTCCATAATTTACATCCTTGTCTAAGTCATATATGAGGATGAGGAAAAGAATGGGGGCGAGTACTAAGCCTTGGGAAACAAAGATTTTTCACTGTAGCAGCGTTTCGACTAAATCCTGTTTATATTTACTGTTTTTGTATTATTTGTTACAAGGTTAAAATTCAGTCTTCCCACTTTTCCTTTTGCACGCACTTTTTGCGCTATTGCACCAAATTCGGCTTTGACGAGGTTTGGAAAAGTCTGAATATACGACATACACATTTTTTGTTTGTCTTCCTGCGCATGCAAGACCATGTCATAGTAGTCCGGTAGTTGCAAGAGACAGGAACGACCTGCTCTAAACCCATGCTGCCCTGGATTGTGCAGTTGTCGGCAATCCCAGTGCTTAACGATCATGCTTCTAAGAACCATATATTTTTTTTTAATATTTTGGAACATTAATGCTATCGGTATATAATTCTTTGGTATTGCTTTGCTGCTAACTTTGTAGAGCAGGGATATATCCTATGTTTTTAATAACCATTTTAATAATAATAATGATTATGTTACTAATACAAGCTAAAAGTGACTTGATATTTTTCCCTGCGTGGACGATATTTTGCCAATGAGGTATCCACTGCATCTAAATGTTATTTATTCCACTTGAAACATCTATTAGTAATACACGCAACAATAATAGCAAACATCAATAATGCTACTTCTGCTATTACCTCTAATAATAATAATAATAATAAAATTAATAATAATTACCGTGCATAATAGCCAAACCCACATTCTACTTGGAAAGTGTTCATTATTGATACAAAGTTTATAGTTCAGGGCCAAAATTTATGAAAGGCTAGAGACGCTGAAAAAGGACAGGTGATTGTATACATCTGAGTAATCTTGTCATAGGATTTATGCCGTTTAATATTTCTACACGATTTACTTAACATTTTATATTACCGTAGTGAATATTGCAATGTGTAAATTATGTCGTTAAAGGATATTCACCTAATGGTTAAAGGCTCTAGTAATGACTTTTATTTCATTGTCAATAATTAATTATACACCAGTAAAAATATATAAATTATGGTTTTCACGTGCACAGCTGAAAAAGGGGTTGTATTATAACATACTGGGTCAATGAACAGCTAAGGAGAAATCTATATACCAGACTCTATCAGCAAGAAGTCAACTTCCCCTCCCGTCCTACGAAGAAAGGTTAAGGGAAATCGGCCTGACGACCCTAGAGAACAGGAGGGTTAGGGAAGACATGATAACGGCTTACAAAATACTGCAAGGAATTGACAAGGTGTACAGAGACAGGATGTTCCAGAGATTGGACACAGAAAGAAGGGTCCACAATTGGAAGTTGAAGACTCAGATGAGTCAAAGAGATGTTAGGAAGTATTTCTAGCGATAGAGTTGTCAGGAAGTGGAATAGTCTGGCAAGAGATGTAGTGGAGGCAGGAACCATATATAGTTTTAAGACGCGGTATGATAAAGCTCCTGGAGCAGGGAGAGAAAGGACCTAGTAACGATCAGTGAAGAGGCGAAGCCTCGACCCCTGCAACCCCAAATAAGTGAGTACACACACAAACACACACACACACACACACACACACACACACACACACACACACACACACACACACACACACACACACACACACACACGGGAAATCTTGTGTCACAAACCTACTGGAGTTCTATGACAGGGTGGCAGCAGTAACACAAGAGAGAGAGGGGTGGGTAGACTGCATTTCCTTGGAATGTAAGAAGGCGTTTGACACAGTAGCAATCAGTGAAGAGGCGGGGCCAGGAGCTATGACTCGACCCCTGCAACCACAAATAGGTGAGTACAAATAGGTGAGTACACACACACACACACACACACACACACACACACACACACACACACACACACACACACACACACACACACACACACACGGGAAATCTTGTGTCACAAACCTCCTGGAGTTCTATGACTGGGTGGCAGCAGTAACACAAGAGAGAGAGGGGTGGGTAGACTGCATTTCCTTGGAATGTAAGAAGGCGTTTGACACAGTTCCACACAAGATATTAGTGCAAAAACTGGAGGACCAGGCAGGGATAACAGGGAAGACACTAGAATGGATCAGGGAATACTTGTCAGGAAGACAGTAGCGAATCATGGTACGTGGCGAGGTGTCAGAGTGGGCGCGTGTGACCAGCGGGGTCCCACAGGGGTCAGTCCTAGGATCAGTGCTGTTTCTGGTATTTGTGAACGACATGACGGAAGGAATATACTCCGAAGTGTGCCTGTTTGCAGTTGAGGTGAAGTTGATCAGAAGAATTCATTCGGTTGAAGACCAGGCAGAGCTACAAAGGGATCTGGACTGGCTGCAGACCTGGTCCAGCAATTGGCTCCTGGAGTTCAAACCGGCCTAGTGCAAAGTCATGAAGACTGGGGAAGGGCAAAGAAGACCGCAGACGGAGTACAGTCTAGGGGACCAGAGACTACAAACCTCACTCAAGGAAAAAGATCTTGGGGTGAGTATAACACCAGGCACATCTCCTGAGGCACACAACAACCAAATAACTGCTGTAGCATTTGGGCGCCTAGCAAACTTCAGAACAGCATTCCGACATCTTAATAAGGAATCGTTCAGGACCCTGTACACAGTGTACGTTAGGCCCATATTGGAGTATGTGGCACCAGTTTGGAACCCATACCTAGCCAAGCACGTAAAGAAACTAGAGAAAGTGCAAAGGTTTGCAACAAGACTAGTCCCAGAGCTAAGGGTTATGTCCTACGAGGATAGGTTAAGGGAAATCGACCTGACGACACTGGAGGACAGTAGATATAGGGGGGACATGATAACGACATACAAAATACTGAGAGGAAATGACAAGGTGGAGAAAGACAGGATGTTCCAGAGATGGAACGCAGCAACGAGGGGACACAGTTGGAAGTTGAAGACACCGATGAATCACAGGGATGTTAGGAAGTATTTCTTCACCCACAGAGTAGTCAGGAAGTGGAATAGTTTGGGAAGCAATGTAGTGGAGGCAGGATCCATACATAGCTTTAGGCAGAAGTATAATAAAGCTCACGGTTCAGGGAGAGTGACCTAGAAGCGACCAGTTAAGAGACGGGGGCCAGGAGCTAGGACTCGACCCCTGCAACCTCAGCTAGGTTAGTACAACTAGGTGAGTACACACACACACACACTCACACACACGCACACACACACACACACACACACACACACACACACACACACACACATATATATATATATATATATATATATATATATATATATATATATATATATATACAGGTATATATATGTATATGTATATCTGTATATATATATATATATATATATATATATATATATATATATATATATATATATATATATATATATATATATATATATACGTATATATATATATATATATATATATATATATATATATATATATATATATATATATATATATATATATATATATATATATATATATATATATATATATATATATATATATATATATATATATATATATATATATATATATATATATATATATATATATATATATATATATATATATATATATATTCAGATACTTGGGAGTTGACGTGTCGGCGGATGGATTTATGAAGGATGAGGTTAATCATAGAATTGATGAGGGAAAAAAGGTGAGTGGTGCATTGAGGTATATGTGGAGTCAAAAAACGTTATCTATGGAGGCAAAGAAGGGAATGTATGAAAGTATAGTAGTACCAACACTCTTATATGGGTGTGAAGCTTGGGTGGTAAATGCAGCAGCGAGGAGACGGTTGGAGGCAGTGGAGATGTCCTGTCTAAGGGCAATGTGTGGTGTAAATATTATGCAGAAAATTTGGAGTGTGGAAATTAGGAAAAGGTGTGGAGTTAATAAAAGTATTAGTCAGAGGGCAGAAGAGGGGTTGTTGAGGTGGTTTGGCCATTTAGAGAGAATGGATCAAAGTAGAATGACATGGAAAGCATATAAATCTATAGGGGAAGGAAGGCGAGGTAGGGGTCGTCCTCGAAAGGGTTGGAGAGAGGGGGTAAAGGAGGTTTTGTGGGCAAGGGGCTTGGACTTCCAGCAAGCGTGCGTGAGCGTGTTAGATAGGAGTGAATGGAGACGAATGGTACTTGGGACCTGACGATCTGTTTGAGTGTGAGCAGGGTAATATTTAGTGAAGGGATTCAGAAAAACCGGTTATTTTCATATAGTCGGACTTGAGTCCTGGAAATGAGAAGTACAATGCCTGCACTTTAAAGGAGGGGTTTGGGATATTGGCAGTTTGGAGGGATATGTTTTGTATCTTTATACGTATATGCTTCTAAACTGTTGTATTCTGAGCACCTCTGCAAAAACAGTGATTATGTGTGAGTGTGGTGAAAGTGTTGAATGATGATGAAAGCATTTTCTTTTTGGGGATTTTCTTTCTTTTTTGGGTCACCCTGCCTCGGTGGGAGACGGCCAACTTGTTGAAAAAAAAAAAAAAAAAAAAAAAAAAAAAAAAAAAAAAAAAAAAAAATATATATATATATATATATATATATATATATATATATATATATATATATATATATATATATATATATATATATATATATATATATATATATATATATATATATATATATATATATATATATATGTCGTGCCGAATAGGCAGTACTTGCGATCTTGGCTTAAATATCAAAGCTCATCTTGCCATATAAGACAAGTGAAAATTTGTATATGCAATAATTTCGCCAAAATCATTCTGAACCTAACGAAAAAAATATATTTCGTTGTGTTGGCTTAGTATTAAGTTATTGTAAACGTATCTAAAATATATTTAGTTTGATAAGGCTAAAATAAATTACGCTTGTTATAATAAGGTTAGGTAAGTTTTCTAAGATTCTTTTGGTGCAAAATTATAAATTTTTACATCAACATTAATGAAAAAATATATCTTTAAACGTATAAGGGAAAATTTTAGAAAGGACTTAATTTTAAATGAGTTCTTGCTAATTAACCAGTTTTACATATTCGGCACGATATATATATATATATATATATATATATATATATATATATATATATATATATATATATATATATATATATATATATATATATATATATATATATATATATATATATATGTGTGTGTGTGTGTGTGTGTATATATAAATGTATGAATGTGTAACTGGTAAAGAAATTATAAACCTCATCTCTCAAAATCATTGTACAAATTTAACCTATTGTCTGACAAATCATTTGTAGATTTTCTACTGAAACCTTGTAATTACTAGAACATACAGAAAGGGTATAAAAATTAAATCCTGTTAACCGCACGATGCTTTAACAGTTTCCTGACTAACAAAATTCCTTCTCGTATATCGTTCGGTACAGCTTCTAAGAGGCATGTAAGTGGCCTTAAACCTTGAGTGAATAAACAATTGCAATACAGATTTCTTATGGTGTCAGCAATCATATAACTAAAGTTCCATGATTTGGGTAGGAGATGATGTACTTAACCATGCCATGGGCGATGCTCAAAAGATCATATAAGCTTATAATGGGTCCACGGACTAGACCCAACTTTTTATTGGCTAATCAGATTCCTATAGTGATTATTACTTGTCTTAACAGGCTTGTTTATATATATATATATATATATATATATATATATATATATATATATATATATATATATATATATATATATATATATATATATATATATATATATATATATATATATATATTAGAACTTCGATAACAATATAATTTATTCTCTATCGCCCGATTTAAGTGCAAAAATATCTTGTGGCTAGTACTTCTAGCTGATGTGAATCTGACGAATTGTAAATATTTCATACAAACGTGCATGTCTGAACAAACAGATCTAGCTGCGGAACTGACTGGACTCCACATAATGTGCCTCACCAGGCACATACACATCTTTATAAGTTTGAGTGTGATGAAAGTATTTGTAGTCTCATCAGTGATACTAACCTGGTTGCACGCAGACATTAGGCATTCATGTACTTACGTTCATATGTGGAATATTTTCATCCATACTCAGCCATGGTAACTTAATCACGAAGACGTAACTCTGGGCACCATATTCGTTAACAAGAGACGTAAAATACCAAAAGCAATTTTAAACACAAGTTTTGATAACGATGTCCAGTTTCGTCATATCACATGTCCGATACACTGAACTACACCTAATTACTTGAGCAGTACTCTGAACGGCTAGAGCAGAATGCGATCTGCTGCCCCATGCACTGGACTCGATACGGCATCGACAACAAATGGTGTAATTTTTTTGTGTTAGAGAAAATGTTTCAGAGCAAAAATTCAACGGATGATTAAAATGTTTAATTAATTGCTAATATGCTGATGGAGCCAGTATTTAGCCAGAGGAACCGCTGCTGTGTCTTAAGGAACTACTGATGTGTCTAGGTCTAGGAAACTTCTGATGTCTTTAAGTAGCCACTTCTGTGTCAAAGGAACTGTTGATGCTTTTAAGAAGCCATTGATATGTCATATATATGTGCCAATACATGTGTATCTCGGCATTATACACATAATTGAAGTGAAGTGGCTAATATTAATTACTTAATCAAAGATGCATGTATAAATAAAATTCCAGTTATACCCCTGATAAAAGCTGTACCTAGTGACAGGTTCCAGCAGTTGAGGGTGTCAGACGAAGAACTGGCTTTTGTCCGTTCAAATGTTGAAAGTGTAACCTAGACGAACTGACCTTAAATTAGATCACAATTATAAGCAGTGTTAACCTGTCAAAATCCAGCGGCTAGCCTAAGCCAGCCAAATATAGCTAAACATGCCTGACCTGTATCTAACAGAACTTGTCCTAAGCCCTGGCCGAGCATGACATAATCTGGCTAAAGCTGATCTGATTTTTCTTCATATCTTCACTGACGTAGCCTAACTTGGCCTGAAGTCAATGTTAGTCGCTTCAGGTTTCCTTTTGTACTAGCGCCATTAGGAATGTTTACAACAAAAGGGAAATTAATTAGTACTCATACTAGCAAGATAACATTATCTCTAGAATTATATAAAACGACAGTTAATGTACATTCACTTTTAAGCAAATTATTTTAATATTATAAAAATGCGCTAAACCTTTTCGGGTCATAACGCCCTTTTAAACAAAGTTAATGTATAAAAGATGCATAACATCTGTAATATCTATTAACCAGCCAGCAAACAGAAGCAGCAAAAATCAAGCTAAAAGGTGAGTTTCAACATACAGAATCACATAATGCACTTATGTTTACTGTCTCAATAGAGAACAAATATTGCGTAATTTTCCACCGCCTAGATAACACTGAATTACCACAAGGTGTAAATTAGCTCTACCTAGAAATGATGCTTAGAATTCATGTTGACACTTGCATTTGTACCTGCCTTTAGTACTAAAACATTGACATTCTTTATCTTCAAGAAATCAAGACTGACTAAATATTTGCTAACGCCCTTGTGGCTCATTTCTGTTTTAGTTCTGACGTACAGAGTTATAATGGCTCATTCGTATAAAGAGTCTTCCATTGGTACCAAGGTTTCACTTTCTCTGAAAATTTATTCACAAGAGAATAGAACACTGAAATAAAGAAAACACTTTCATTAAAGGTAGTAAGTGAAGCGGGCTGATTGAAAACGTGAATACGATCTCTGTACGCAGTTTCATTATATTTATGGGAGAATGACGGCAATTAAATTTAATTTAAAGGGTAGCGCTAATTCTCTGGATCAAAAAACTTGTTATCAGACGTCAGGGTAGCTCCATAGAGGGTATGTACCGTTTTACAAGTATAATAGGACCTAAGAGGCACAAAAACAATAATTCCGAGCAAGTGTATTATATGAGGGAGGGTCAGAAGCCAGGACTCGAACCTTGCCAACATCACTGAGTGAATAAACAAACACACCCAGCCACCTTTATCTCTTTCATCCTCTCACCCGACCACTCACACAATCTGCTACACATCCTATTTCCTTCTTTTCAATCGTCTCCTCTCCCCTCTACTTCCCTTCTCCCCTTGTCACCCGAGTCTGGTCTTCTCATTTGAAAATGGGAAATGGAAACAAGGACATTGAATTAAATTGTAGAATACCTAACAGGAAAGTATCGGGAGGCACGGAAGAAATAATTCCTACCATAAAAAGAAAGCAAGCTGTTTATCCACAGATTTAAAGATATACCGAACAGAGAAATGAGCGGAAGACGCAGAAAAATATACAAGGATGAGGAAAGAAGTAACACAGCATTAGGACAGCGGCACAAGCACAAATCAGAAAGGGTCGACTTGTTGCAACTGCTCGGAGAGTCGTACTCTCACTTTTTGTGAAGAGGTATATGGAAAACTACAGCAAAAATAATGTTCGAATGATAATGATAACATAAATCTAGATCTTTATTATTATTTATAAGTTAAGAAGTGAGAAATGATCAGAGACATGCGCTAAGAAAATAAGAAAATGTAAAATGATGGAGCATAATATATTTTAGTCAAGAAGTCACTGTGACGACAATAGAACTAGTCGATGTATTGGTAGATGCTGAATTGGTCCTAAAGGTTCTGTGAAGAGTGGTTAGTTGATTACCTAATGGGGTTTAAAGCCTGTGAACAACGCTAGGGTTCTTAAAGCTGCACGTAACCTTTTCACCACCAGAAAAAAATATTTTAATCCCTAAAATAGGAATTAAAGTAAATTTTCAGCAAATGTACCTTGAGAGAAATTCACCTACCGGTGTACTTATCCTTTGAAGGATGGGTTCCTGGGAACTTTAGTGGTACAAGTGATCTCTGCATGCAAGAATATCATTTCAATCAGGGAAAAGTGCTAAACCCATAGAAAATGAGAAATGCGAGGCACTCAGGTTCGGTCCAAGGAGAGAGAGGAAAAGTTCAGATCCTTGGATCAAAAGCCTCTCATCGGCATCAAGGCACCTTCTTTGAGGGGTTGGACCACTCTGGTAACCAAGTGTGGCCAGGAAGTCACAGAGTTACATAATCAACAAAGTCCTTACAGAAAGAAATTTTCATGCGAAAAATACTGACTCATGGCCTGAAATAAAAGAGTGACAAATAAACTACGTTAACTAGAGTGATGGTGATATTAGTAACTACAAGTACAGAGTCAATATAATATTCGAAATATGATCAATAGAAGTATCCATAAAGGATAAAGCCTTTTACATTTACATAAGTATATTAGAGAATAAGGTGAGGAATGAGCCAACAAGTAAAAGAACAATGAAAGGAAAAGAAACAAAGGCCTCTTCGTTACCAGGAGAATTCCATAGCGAGTTACTAGGAGCACTCATGGTCATCCAAACATGAATATGCATATCTTAATGTGAACTTTTCCCCTAACACACATCCGACTTAGGATGGAAAAGGAATAACTTTAAAGCAACAAGGGTGGCAATTCAGAAGTGCATTAATTACATTAATTGACCAGAATAGATTGGAGGGCATCATCACAACCATGAAGAAGCTGGTAAACAAAGAGCACACTTCATATGCTTTAAATGTCTCCTTGGGCTCTGAGAAAGAGATGTGAGACATTGCAGGAATGAAAAAAAAAAACAGTAATGTGGGGACAGGAACCGTCCAGTAAAGTGAAAAGTAATAAATAATATTCAAATATTCAAACAGTAAAATAGGTAGGTAGCAGTGAACTACAGAAGGCAAAGGTTAGGCGGAGAATCATTATCAACAGTCGGCACTGGTAAAGAGAGAATAAATCTTGTATCATTAACCTACTGGAGTTCATTGACAGGAAACAGAGGTTAGGCAATAAAGAGAGGGATAAATCGGAAATGTAATACGCTAGATCAAGGAATAACCAAGATGGAAATATAATGAACGACCTTAACGAATTAGAATCTCATAAGGTTCCGTAATTCGACCGATTCTGTCCCTAATACGATATCCCTGTTTACACAAGGTAAAGGTATCGATGATCATAAATTCGATAAAAAAGGACAGGGGAATGGTGCACGAAAAGTTTTACAATTGCAGAAATTTCAGACATATGGCTGTTGGACTAGTTCGGATACAGAATACGAGGGATGAGGGAGACAGAGCCCAAAATCCAGCATAACATTAAGAATATCACGAGAGGTGCACATTAGCTGAATGAGAGAGGAATATTTTCTTGTCAAACTGGCATCCCGGTATTACCCTACATACGAAATAGATCTCTCTTGGGGTACCTATCACCATTAAGTTCTCAAACATGTCTACAAACTACATTAAGTCCAAATATTTGCTTAGAGAGTAGTCATGGCGCTAAACGAAAAAACTGAAGAGGTGAGACTAACTGAAACTATCTAACAATACTGAAAGAAAAGGGAACCATGGAAGTCATTATTATGACGAACAAGATACGAACGTCCAGATAAGATAAAGGGAAGGAAACTGTTGGAAAGGCTGGGACCAGAGACAGAGGGGGCAAAATGGAAATTAAAGATGCAAATGGATGTCAGCAATGGATTCTTCAATCTAAATAAAAATAGGAAAGGGTATGGTCTGGAGTCAGATTTTATGCATATTAATTTAGGAGTAGGTATGATATAGCCGATGAAGCCAAGAATAGTGTGTAGCCGTTCAGGGCACGGAAACGAGATTGAAACGCAATCACACTTAGGTGAGTAGTTAAAGTATTTTCCTCACAATTGAATCGTCCTAGGATAGATTCATAAGGAAATGTCTATTTTTTTCCCCCAATAAAAGGCAATAAACAGGGAAGGTCATATCTAAACTCATGTAACAAGAAATCGGAAAGATAATTAAATGCCAAAAATATAAACAAATTAACACACACACACACACACACACACACACACACACACACAAAACAGTTTAACATAATCTCAATGGAAATTAAACACTCAAAATAGAATAAACCTGGAAAAGAGGAATTGGTTACAATACCTCTTTTCCAGTGATCCAGGACAAGAGGTATAATATAATAATATACATTCCTAGCTGACATGAATGACATACTGCTATATTGAAAGCCGCTATGCAGAGCATTTCTGGCAAATTAAGCCAGTTTTGTCCCGGGATGCGACCCACACTAGTCGACTAAGACCCAGGTACCCATTATTATTGATGGGTGAACATGGAGAACCAGTGTAAGGAAACACGCCCAATGTTTCCACCCCTTTGCCGGGAATCGAACCCGGATCCTCACCATGTGAAGCGAGAGCTCTTGCCACCAGGCCACAGGACACTGTATTGGAACCAAACCCAATACCTGGATTCAAAAGTTGATACACACAAGGTTGCACATATGTAAATTTCTTGTACAATAATGTGGTAAAGTATTAGATTATAATACACAAATAACAAACACATATGTGAATGGTCAGACTTGACCATTCATAAATTTCACTTGTGAATGCTCCAAGTCGAGCCGATACGTCGTCGTAAGCTTTTCTCTCTCCTGTGTCCGGGTTATTTGTGTAATGTTCCACTCATGATATTGTGCCTTTTTCTTCTTTCCTAGATTATGAAATTTAATTAAAGTTTTAGCCATTTTAGTTGTAACTGAGTATCCAGTTAACTAATACTTAAACATTAGGATGGGGAAGACAGGATGAGGAGAGAGAGGGGAAGGATGAGAAGAAAAGAGAGGGGGCAGGATAAGAAGAGAGAGGGGCAGGATGAAGAGAGAGGGAGGGAGGAAGAATTAGGAGAGAAGGGGGTAGGATTAGGAGAGGGAGAGAGAGAGAGAGAGAGAGAGAGAGAGAGAGAGAGAGAGAGAGAGAGAGAGAGAGAGAGAGAGAGAGAGAGAGAGAGAGAGAGAGAGAGAGAGAGAAAGAGACAGGGGGAGAAGAGAAATAATGAGAAGGTGGAGTAGGAGAACGGTGACGGCAAGAATACGAAACACGTCTTTCTCACTTTTTCGCTGCTTTTCCCTTTTTTTGTCTTTCCTTTCCTCTCTCCATTCCCCTATCTCTTCATTATCACGCGACACCTTACTGGTAAACACTTTGACATAAAAAAAATCTGGACGGTAAGGCTGACCCTCTCAGAAAATTACTCTTGACCTGTGCCTTATAAAACAAGTTCTGTATCCCTGTATTGTGGAGGCGGTTTGTGGACTAGTGCACCTTGAACTGGCCAACTGGGGCATGTTCTGGGGGCATCGAGGAAAAAAAAATCATTCACAGGTTATCAGAAACGTTTCCCGGTAACCCAGTGTATGCATGGATTACTTGGCGGTAATAAATATGTATTTACTCAGGGAATTATGCCTAAGTAATGAAGATATTACTAGTAAAAAACAGGAGATATGGAGAGTTATGCGGTTGAAATTGAAGGCAGCTTTGCAAGCAAAGTGGTCGATAAGCAGCAGCAGCCGACGCTGTGGTAGCTATATAAGCTGTGTTCATCCAAGGAGCAGCATCAGTCACCACATCTCAGCTCTCCCACTCCCAGTCTACAATATCTGCAAAATGAAGACTGTGAGTAACTCATGTGCCATAAGCCTCTATGCAAAGTAAACACTGTACATGTGTTGACTCCGGTTAAATTGCGTTAAATTGCAACTGTCTTTTTTTTTTTCTTTTTTTTCAAAAAAAAAAACAAAATATGTATCTATTTCTTGGTCAGTTCCAGTCCCCGAACTATCGATATAATGTTTATTTGCCCAGTTCTGCAATTAGCAGTTTTATGCACTACAAGATTCCCCGAGGAGTATATCGGTATTTTTTACGCACTAGCTGAGCATTAATTTTTACAAAATGATTTCCATGTATGTTAATTTTATGATCAAATTAAGCTTAAACCACCTAACAGTAAGGAATGAATAATATTATTATTATAATAAAAAAGAAGCGCTAAACCACAAGGGCTGAAGGAATGAATAACCTTCCCTAGAGTAACTGATATTATAAACTCTACCCCTGCTCCATAGTAATTATTACAACACCCAACATCCTCTGCTGCCATTACATTTTCTAGCAAAACTAACTATTCCTTATGTCTCTCTTGTCACAGTTTGTGTTGTTCACTCTTCTGGCTTTGGTGGCGGCTGACAGAGCACCAAGCGCTTCCTATGGAGCACCGGCACCATCTCTTGGCCATGGGAAACCTCCAGTAGCTATCATCCGCGACGACCGAGTGCACCCTGACGCAGAGGGACTCTATTCCTTTACCGTGGAGACCGAGGACGGAATTCGTAGGCAGGAGTCTGGTGGTGTCGGTGGCAGTCAGCAGGGCTCTGTCAGGTAAGGCAGTTTACGGGAGATATGCCTTAGCGTTCATCCAATAGCATTTCTTTGTAGATACATGTATTAATTAAGCATTTAACAAAAAAAATTAGGATGTAACGTTACGTTGTTTTATACGACTAATTCTGCCTGTTAGCACTAACACATACCATGGCAATATTTTCCTCATCGCAGTTCTCATTAAATTATTAAAAAAACAGTACTTTGTTTCAAATCCACACCCAGATCTCTCAAACGTCTTTGTACCAAAACTTATTCTTTGCTTCAACAATTTTCTCCTTCCCCAGTCACCATTATTAGCTCAACTATTGTCATTAATAAGTTACCCTTTACCAAAATTAACTCACTCATAACTATTCCCAGCTCACCCATCACCTTTAACAACTCACCCAACACCATTACCAGCTGATACAGCACCATTACTAGTTCACTCATCAGCATTACTAGCTAATCCATCTCTATAACTACCTCACCCATTACCTTTATCAGCTCACTCATCGCCATTACTAAATCATCACCAATCCTAGCTTACCCTTCCTTATTACTAGCTAACTTATCACTACTAGTTCACGCATTGCCATTACTATATCCTGTATCACCAGTACTGCTTCACGCATCACTATTACTGCCTAACCCATCATCACCACTGTATCACCAATAATTATTATCTTCGTCACCTACACCTTTTGCTGCCTAATCCTTTACTGCCTCACTTAATATTACTATCTCACTCACCACTATTACAATCACACCCACCCTTACTGCCTCACCCACTACCAATTATTGCCCCACCCCACCACTATTACTGTTTCATCCATCCATGTTACTGCCTTATCCGCAACCATTACTGCCTTATCTGCCTCCAGTACTACCCCACATAATACCGTTAGTGCTTTACCCATCACCATTGGAGCTTATTTCATTACATTCCCATTTTTATTCCACAGTTTCACTCATCCCGACGGACAAGTGTTCGAACTGAAATTCGTCGCTGACGAAGGCGGCTACCAGCCCCAGTCCTCCGCCCTGCCAGTGGCTCCTGTATTCCCCCACCCAATCCCTCAGTTCGTGCTGGACCAGATCGCCTTCGCTGCTAAGGAAGACGCTGAACGCGCCCGAGGTGAAGTCAGGAGTCCATCCCCAAGCTACGGTGCTCCCTCCAAGTAATTACTTGACAGACCAACCATTTCTACAGTCATAGATACGGTTCGTTGGCGATTCCGGCGGACGCAGTGAAACATAATCGAGTCTTTACACTCGTATGACTCCATCTTCATCCCACCAGCTAGGCTTTCAACTCGATAATTGTGATGTAGCTTTTGTGTTCCTAGTGTATTTATTTGGTATTTAATTTATTATGTAATGATCTGTATATACATTTATGCATATACATTATTAGATACTATATTTATATCTTGTCATACATGCTATAGTGCCATACATGCTACAGAGTCCTACATACTATAGTGTTATTTATATGTGTTATAAAGTCATACATGCTATAGTCATACATGTTTAAGTGTCATACATGCAATAATGGATGGCGCTGCAATATTATGCCAGAATAACTTCACTTTAAATAAATAAAGTGATAAGTTTATTTTATCACTAAGCAATAAGAATCTGCAATTTTCCTTATCCTGAAAGTGGTATATGAAACATTTAAACAATAATTTTTTTCTTTTATTTCTCATGAAAGAAGTGAACAACCTAAATAATTCATTTTAATATAAAAGATCTAACTTATATATAAGTATCGCATCAGCACAATCTCCAGAAGACAGGTTATATCCATCTTGTCTTTTCCATGTCCTGTTTTTGCTATTTTTACTGTTGCTCGCTTGTTAGATACTCTGTATCTCTTACATTCTTCATGGCACCATTATAATCAACATTTGTTGTCATTATTGACAACAAATATTGATTATAATGACTGCTATTATCCAACAATGTGTTAGTCTTTCATGGTTCTCAGCAGCACATATTCAAGGAGCTTATTGATGATGGTCCGGTCCATAGTGCCCGCTTTAGAAGATAGCAAATACTTCCAGATCAGGCTCTTGAATACGATCTGTTGTAGGTCGATCTTCACAAAAATTGTGCTAAGCAACTGTTTAATACGGAAGCATTTCTTTAAGAGAACTGAGATGACTTTAAAAATTTTCTTCGTTTTCTGATTTTGAGACGTGTCAAAGAACATCACTCATCTCCTTGTATTGCAACAAGAAACGCTCATTACAATGCTCATATATTTCATTCATAGGTCACAGTGGCGTCCAAATTGGGGAACCGAACGCTTTTGCTGCATTCTTAAAATTGAAAGAGTATCATCTAACCTCTCTTGTTACAGATTTGCCACTGTTTATATATTCCTGAAAGTCTAATTCTACCATCATAAGTCCTCTGCATTCAAGGAAGCTCCTTTCTGGTATATACAATAATTTAAATGGTTCACTGGCTACATTGGTCATTGCTTTCCACCTTAAGGCTTGATCAAAGGTGAGGAATAATGGCCTCTGAGCACAAAAATCGTATACACAGGTTACTTCCCTATCAATCATATTACCTATTCAGCACGATATATATATATATATATATATATATATATATATATATATATATATATATATATATATATATATATATATATATATATATATATATATATATATATATATATATACATATATATATATATATATATATATATATATATATATATATATATATATATATATATATATATATATATATATATATATATATTATTGTGGTAACAATAATGCAGGAGGAGGTGCATTTCCTTCTTAAATCGCTTGACCAAGAAAAGGCTGTGGGCCCAGACAAGTTGAGCCCAAGATTGCTGAGAAGACATGCAGACCAGCTATCAGCACCTCTAACTCGCATCTTTCAGCACTGCCTAGTACAGTGTAAATGGCCTTCTCTGTGGAAAGAGGCAAATGTAGTCCCTGTTCACAAAAAGAAGAGCAGAGCAGAACTCAGCAACTACAGATCAGTGTCACTGCTGTCAATCACTAGCAAGATCCTTGAGACAATAATCTCAAGACAAATGGCAGAGTTTTTTGACTACCACTCGCTACTTTGTGACCGTCAATATGGCTTCTGGAAAGGTTACTCTGCTGCTAACCCGTTGTTAAACCTCTCCACTAAGTGGCACCAGTCACTGGACGAATCAGAAGTCAGCTGTGTGGTAGCACTGGACATTGCTGGTGCTTTTGACCGGGTGTGGCACCAGGGCCTCTTAGCAAAACTGCAAGCTCTGAGAACTGCAGGCTCTACGTTATGTCTCCTCAGTGATTACCTTCATAGTAGATCTCTAAGGGTAATTCTCAAAGGAACGGAATCAGCAAGACATCCCATTGGGGCAAGTGTTCCAAAGGAAGCGTGCTGGGAGCATTGTTATGGAATGTCTACTTCAGTGACCTTCTTCATCTCATCCCAGAATCCCATGCATATGCAGACGACTATACACTGACATTCACTTATCCAAGAGAAGAAATGCCAGCTGCTCTAAGCTACATCAATCACCAGCTAAGAGCTAGCTATATCAGTTTGGGGAAATAGATGGCAAGTAACATTTGCATCAGAGAAAACACAAATGATGATGGTCTCTAGGCGCCATGATGGCAATGCCGGTGCAGTAAGGATGAATGGGAGGGTGTTGGCATCTGGGGAAGAAGTTGATATCCTTGGGGTGAAATTTGACTCCAAACTGACCATCAAGAACCACGTTGTAAATCTTGCAAACAAGGCAGCCAGGAAGCTTACAGCACTTCGCCGTATCTCGCATCTGCTTGACAGCAGGGGTTGTAAGATTTTGTACAAGGCACAAGTACGCTCACATCTTGAGTATGCCCCACTTTCTTGGTTTGCCTTCCCCCCATCTCAGCTGCGACTGCTTGACAGAGTAGAGAACAGAGCAAGACGTCTCATATCTCGCCTGGACCAATCCTAGATAGATATGTCATTTCAGCAGAGCCTTCAAAACAGGAGGGATGTGGATGGCCTTACTGTTATGTACAAGGCCAACATTGTCAAAGTACCACACTTGGATCTACTTTGAGGACAGCGTGAAGCAAGCTTCTATACCACAAGACGGGCAGAAAGCAGCAACTTCACTCTGGCTGCACCCTTCTCCAGAACATCACTTCATCTGAGATCATTTATCCCCAGGATGACTCGAGTATGGAACAGATTCGTTCAGCATTATGTTGTCAACGAGATGAAGTCAGTTGATCAAATAAAAATGCTGGCCCACAGATAGCTCCAACTTCATCCTGTTTCCTACTTGTATGTCTCAACAATAAAAATGGTTTCAAATGAGATGATGTATGCAACAGCTCATAGCTTGTCAATAAAGTTAGGAATCCTTAACCTGTAAATAGCTTGTCAATAAAGTTAGGAATCCTTAACCATGTCAAACCCTGTGTAAAAGAAGAAAGACAGGATAGATAGATAGATAGATAGATAGATAGATAGATAGATAGATAGATAGATAGATAGATAGATAGATAGATAGATAGATAGATAGATAGATTGATTGAGAGAGAGAGAGAGAGAGAGAGAGAGAGAGAGAGAGAGAGAGAGAGAGAGAGAGAGAGAGAGAGAGAGAGAGAGAGAGAGAGAGAGAGTGTATTATAAAAGTGGGAACTTATAGAGTGGCAAACAAAATCCCTTCTAGAAGAATGGTGAGAATTCTCTTTAATTAAGGGCGACTAACATTCTTCTCCTACCTTCACTTCAATTCTTTTTCCCTTATCTTTAATTCATTTTCCACCATATCCCCTTTGTCTCCTCTCCCTTCCCCCACCTCGTCCCTAAAATGGCTTCTTTCATATATATACATTCATCTATTCTGTGTTAGATATGATACACAAGGTTAAAAAAGATATATTGCAAATATAAACGCAGAAGTGCATGGGAAGTAAAATCCCTCCCCCCGAGAAAAAAATAAATAAAGGATACATTACAAGTATATAGACTTGTCAGCCTCGTTAGCTGCACTGAACTTCTAATTAAGCAGGTTTTTCCCTAAGTCAGGAACCTTGTTTTATTTTTACAGTTTCATGAAGACTTATAAACCGGACAGTCCAGATAGATCACTCATTACGTCTGTGTGGTCAGCAACCTATAACTTTCCAAAATGATAGTCAATCTTTTAATCACAATTACTGGAAAAGTACTGTGTTTACACATAAAAGTATATCATAGCTTTAACCGAGAAACGTGATGCAACGTAATGTTAGATTTGACGTGACAGCTTTGTTTAACAATAAACAAATATGACTTGCCCTTTTATCATGATTCGGTTAATGAATTTCTTAAAATGTGCAGTTGTTAGCAAATACTTTTCTAACGAGAGTGTTTATGTCCGAAAGTATGGCATTACTATGGAAAATCCCCACAACTCGGTTTCAATTGATATATAAATATGAAAATTTTTTAAACTAATTTTATGAAGAAAATTTTTACCTGGAAATGTCAGAGGGTGCAGATATGTTTGCGATATACTGTGCTATATACCAGCTGAGAAAAGTTTTGATTACATCTTACCTAGGATAAACCGATTAAGCTTATTGTTCAATACAAAACTGTCTACACACTTCATTTCAGAAAACTGAGGAAATTATTATTTTTTTTTTTTTTTGAAGGTTAGAAGTGCGCTCTCATACATTAATTTTGTTTCTCAGATCACAAGAAGCGAGTTAAGAATGGTATTTTTATTCACTCCGTTTATGAAAACTGATAATATGTAGTTCTAAATTCCTCGTAAATGAGTTAAATAAACTCCTTAATGAGTATAATAAGGGCGTGCAATACCACAAGTAAATAAATAAGTCATATGTAATTTAATAATGGTATGCAGTACTACAAGAAGATAAGACAGATGTCAAACATTTGGGATCCTTATTCCGGAACGTTTTACTTATGAAGTAGGCTTAATCAGTCGTGTACAGAAGTTGGCAAATATGTAGACAACAGAAGCGTTAGAAAGGCAAAGCCAGTTAAATCAGTCCATCATCCTTGAAGTAGGAGTTTGAGGTGGGCATCCTTGGAGAAGTGTTCTTCATAGCTTTGAACAATGTGAAGCTGAATCATGAGAACAGAGCCTTCTAGAATGCCAAAGGTGAGGCAAGAAAAAGTAGGCCCATTATTGTCTAAATTGAGGCATCCACAACATTTCGTTAAGACAGCTATGTCAACTACAAAAAACGCTCAGGAGAGAAATAAAGCAATGCTATCATCCATTAAAAACACGCTAGGTTTATTGTAGAATTAAAACCCTACTGAATTTCCTGGTGTGCTAAACCTTTTAGATGTGAATGTCACTGTCAAGATAATTCCACTGTGAAACATTTATTAGGATTTCTCTTACTATGTTATATTGTGCAGTTTACTTTTCCTGCCAGGGATTTTACCCGAGTCCACCAGGTAATGAGATTGAACAGAGGTTTGCACAATATAAATACGCCATGTGGCCGGGCTGAGTTTCAATTATTTTTTTTCTTATTAAAGTTTATATGGACACCCTCTGGATTAGGCAAATGCAAAGGCCATTATGCCTAATGTGTTTCCCAATGAAAGAAACCTCGAGTCAATGCTGATCAAGCATGAACGTAGTTCCTTAATGAATCATGACCAAACCATTTAGATTCATTTATTATTGTGAATATAACCATAATTTAGCATCGATTGTTTGGCATTAAGCTATAATAATTGTATCATGTATCAGTTAAAATTAACACCCACATCAGTTTGTTTTTCTTTTATAGTACATTAAATAGCCCTCACCATAAATTAATTCCCTCAAATATGGAAGTAACTCTCAGCAAAAGGTTTCCATTTTCTGCGATTGCATTCGATATCCTTGTTCTGCTCTTTGCATGCAATAGTAACTCTTATTTCCCCCTTCCTGCTTTTGTAGGCCTGTGCCTCTCATGCAACCTTTTAAAACGTTGTCTGGGGATATTTCAGAGATGCGTACTAATAGCTATACCTTTTAGGATATCAGTCAATATATAGAATTTATTCTGGTTTAAATTTACATTTATCCATTAAAGCCCTAATCGAGTTTTTCCTGGTTTTTCCTATCTCTCGTATTATCGGCCCCCACATCGGTGCCTGCCATGACGGACATACTTGTCAGGGTTGCTGAGGACACACCTTTAATCGGTCACATAAATGACTGCAATTACATTCAATATACTTTATTTGAAACACAAACTGTTGAACAGTTATAAATTATGACAAACTATTTACACTCATTCTACATGAAATAATACCAATGAGCACATAACAGCCCATTTACCTTCCTCGCTCAGTGTGTCAACGGCAGTAAAAATCAAGTGGTTCCTCACAGATGATGTAATTCATCTGTGGTAGATCCAACTGTACATTAAAACTTATTATTTTGAGGGAGCGCCATAGCTTGGGGATGGACTCCTGACTTCACCACGTGCTCGGGCAGCGTCTTCCTGAGCGGCAAATGCGATCTGGTCCAGTACGAACTGAGGGATTGGATGTGGGAACTCAGGAGCCACTGGCAAGAAGGAGGATTGGGGCTGGTAGCCGGCGGCGTCGGCGACGAACTTAAGGTCAAATACTTGTCCATCAGGGAAAGTGAAGCTGAAGAAGATAAGGAAATATGTTGGTGCTTACGTAATACTGAGTGAGATCATGTAGCGTGTACATTTTTTTTTTTTTTAATTTTGATATTTTTTTCGTTGACACGACTCATAATTTAGGAGTAAATTACGTACAAAGATTTACGAAGATTCAAAGACACTGACTAAGAGAAGAAGAAATAGAAAGAGAGAGAAAGAGAGAGAGAGAGAGAGAGAGAGAGAGAGAGAGAGAGAGAGAGAGAGAGAGAGAGAGAGAGAGAGACTGATAACAATGGAGATCTTTTAGACAGTAATTATTAGTGAATGAAAAGGACTTCCACACATTGATCATGGTCGTCAGGTACAATGAAGCACTCACCTGACAGAGCCCTGTTGACTACCACCGGGGCCGCCAGACTCCTGCCTCACAATACCGTCCTCGGTCTCCAAGTTTAAGGAGTAAAGGCCCTGGGCATCAGGGTGTACTCGATCGTCGCGGATGATAGCGATCTGGGGTCCCTGGTGTCCATGACTAGGTGCTGGGCCTGGTGCTCCATAGGTTGTGAGTGGTCGCTTATCAGCCACCGCCACAGCAAGCAGAGCCAACATTACAATCTGTACCACAGGAGAAGCTAGGGTCACAAATGACATTTGGATGGAAATAATTTTCCAGTGATCCGTTTACCGGTTCGCAATGGTTCCTTACCAACATTCGTGATCATTTCAATATATTAAATATTATTGAAGACAACGAAATTTAGTTTAGAATAATGGTTTTCTGACTCTTGTATAACCCAAGGATTTCGTATGGTACTTTGGTAGAAATGCAAAAGTCAATGTGAAATTAAATATATTTAGAGAAGGGGTTGGTTAATGGTGTCGAAAGCCTATTGACTACAATAGAGTTATTAAACCTGCACGTAACCATTTCACCACGAAATGAGAATAATTTTCTTTAGTTCCTGGTTTAAGAAACAAACTCTCAGCATACAGTACACATATCGTGTGCACCGTATGCATATATCATGTGTACATATCATGTATGGAAAAATATCTTCTCAAATAGGGCAGCGTTGCTATATTAAATAGTTGGAGCACTGCAAAAAAATGTACACTGTGGGACTGATAAACAAATAAATAAGACGACTTGGTTAAGCATCTGAGCAGTGTCACATTGCTAGAAATTACGCTCCGTAGTTTGTTAACCAATTTAACAAACCAATTTTTTTAAATTATTACGCATTTTCAGTTGAAAACAATTGAGTTTTTTGACTTTAATAAATGATTCAGAACCATTGATGTTTAAAAATTATGCAGTTTGACTGTGTTAAACAATTAAGGTATATGACTTTGTTAAACAATTAAGGTATATGACTTTGTTAAGCAATTAAGCAGTTTTGACTGTGCCAAACGACTGAGCATTTTGGCTCTGTTAAACAGTTGAAGAAAGTGACTTTCTTAAACAAGAAGCATGCCAGCTCCTGTTAATAGGGTATCTTCAGATATATTCATCATGACTCGCCTATGAATGGTAGTACTCACAGACTTCATGTTGCAGGTGTTGCGAGTGTTGCAAGGTATGAGTCGGAGAGTTCTAGTCAAGACACTGATGCCTCACTCCTCAAACATCCAGTTTATATAGCCGTCAAGTCGCTCGTGTTGCCCACCGCCGTTTTTGTTGTTGCCGACCTTTTTACCTGCCTCTTCATTCAAGATATTTCATTACAAATTATATTTCTTGTATGTTTATTAGTTATTATTGCTAATAACCAATAAGTATCGTTCTTGAAACATTAAATAATTTTATAAGGTACAGTAAAGGAGTTTCAGGATTGATACTATCAGTTCCAGGAACCATGGACTAGAAATGTTAGATAATTACTTCGCTGCCAAACAGAATAATACTACTTGATACATACAAACAAAATAATTGTTTAAAGTGTATTTCGGGACGCATAGCTAAGTTTCTCTTAAGGGTATCAGGTCATTGCAGAACGGTTACTTTTAAGGACAATGTTTCACTCTAACTTGATAATGCTTTAAACAGCGTGAAACTTTGTATCAGTTAAAGTTTGCTCTATAGCTTGTTATTTATTCAGTGTATCAGCATGCATAACTTTTAATTTCTTAGTTATCGTGTAATTATTTAAATTATATCAGAAAAGTCATATCTTATATTAAGCTTAGAAAAAATATATTGGTTCATCATAACTTTTCAATATTTTTCTTTCTGACAACGTCATATAGTTCATAACTGCAAGTACGGTGTATGGTATTGAATTACACAATATTTATTATTAATAATGTAAACAGTATTTAAGAGATGATATTCCTTATTTCAATTCCCTCGAAAATGTGGTCGACCTTATTTTTTCACATAACTGGGTAACCATCATTTATTTTAGTACACCACGAAGTGTGTATTTGTGTCTTTTTTCAACTAGTAGTGTTTGCAAGAGCCCTTTCTCATCTCCTGAGCCCACCTTTAACTCAGCCTCTTGGCTTTGTTGTACCTACCCATAAAAACGTGTATCTAGTCTGCCTCCTTCAGTTCATCTTGTAACTGGTTTCATATTCCTTAAGATCTGAGAATAAAGAAACACATGCAGTATCTCGAATGTCCCAAGTTCCGTTTCTTGTGGCACATCTCCTTTCTCATTCGTCTTTCCATATAGTTTTAAATTCGCTTTTATTGGTTTAGTGTTTTTGTATCCTATGTATTTTATATGTTCTCTCTGCCTTCTGTTGAATAACTTTTTCGTGGTTGAGAAGAGGTAGGAACAATCTTCAATGCTGTAATTTTTTTCTTCAAACATAGGGTCAAACAATCCTCTCCTGATATTATCTCCGTTATTCTCTTGCTTATATTCTTTGTAAATGCCTCTGAAACTATTCCTATAAACAATACCAACCTGTAAATAAGTGTATCTTGCCCATTGTCTTGTTTAGGGAACCATTATTGTAGTTTTCCACCAATTCATTAGTTTCCGCAATTCTTTTGGTATTTTTCTTCATTATATGGTAGCGCAGTTTTTTTTCTCTTATCACTCTTCATGGAAAGATGCTGCCTACTGCTATAGGTTTTATTGTAACTTCCCTAATATCATCTATTCTTTCTCATTTGATGTGGTGATGTCCCTTACTGTTTATCCGCCCATTCACCATGGTCTCTGGTATTGCTCAAGATTGATCATAGAACACCTCCTAGAATTTTGTATTTTATTTGTTGGAAATTGTTTGCCTTCTTTCCAATGTTTATTTGTGAAGTTGCAGTTTTGTTCTGGCCATCAGTGCTATGTCATTCTCAAATTTGCTTTAAGCTTTGGGGATTAGCGTGGACGGTTACAAAGCATGGCTTGCTTCTGAAATGTTTTAAAAATTGAGGTTGGAGAGTTGAAGGAGGAGGTCTTGCTTCTCCAGGAGGAGATTAGGAGGCTGAAAGTCCACCTCAATGGGTCTGGGAGAGAGTGTGAGGTGGCTGGAGTTGTGGGGAATGAGGCTTCTAGCAGTGAGATGCAGTCTGTCTCCCTCTGTGAGGAGGCTGTAGGTGGGGAGGTAGCAACGGCTACCAGCAGTGAGGTGCAGTCCAGCACCTGCTACAAGTGGCGAGTGGTAACCATTAATGGGAGGAGAATCAGAATAAGGAAAGTTAAGAGTGAAGATCTGAAGGTAGGAAATCGCTTCTCTGTTCTTCAGGATGAATGTACTTCAGTGGCCAGTGAAGGTAAGGGTACTACTGCCCATGCTAACAGAGGTAAGCGCATTCTTGTGGTTGGTGACTCTCAGGTAAGATATATTGACCGTTCTTTTTGTAATAGGAATAAGAAGATGAGAGATAGAGTGTGCTTCCCTGGAGCTGGTGTTGGGGACATAGTTAACAGGCTGGATAATATCATGTCAGGTAATGGGAACAAGCCCATTATCTGTCTCAGTGCTGGTGGAAATGATACTGGGAAGGGTAGGAGAGAAGAGCTGCTAGATAAGTACAGGTCAGCTATCGATTTCATTAAATCTAAGGGAGGGGTCCCAATCATATGTAGCATCTTGCCAAGAAGGGGAGTAGGAAATGAATGGTTGTCTAGGGCAATTGGTGTAAATTGCTGGCTAGACAGATACTGCAAGGAACTTGCAATCCCATTCATTGACAAATGGAACAACTTTTATGGCAAACATCATATGTATGCAAGGGATGGGGTACATCTCTCTGGGGCTGGGGTGGTAGCACTTGCAAACTCAATTGAGAAGGCCATTGGTGAAATGCCTATGATTTTAAACTGATAGAAGATAAAGGTATGGGTGTGTGTGGGAAACAAGCAGGTTGCAACACTAGGATTGGAAACAGTAAATGTATAAAAGGCATTCAGCATGAAGTTATAAATAAAGACAATAGATCAGGTCAGCAAACAAAGGGGGACAGCAGAGGGCAGCAAGGGACTAGCTCCCTTAAGATTTGCTATACTAATAGCAGGAGTGTAAGAAATAAGATAGATGAGCTAAGATTAATTGCAAGTGCAGGAAACATAGATATTATTGCTATAACAGAGACCTGGCTCAATCTGAAAGATAGAGAGATGCCCTCTGAATGTCACATACAAGGCTATAAATTATTCCACACTGACAGGGTTAACAGGAAGGGTGGTGGAGTAGCGATGTATGTCAGAGACAATTTAAATTGTTGTGTTAAACAAGATATAAAATTAGAAGCGTCGGCCACTGAATCTGTTTAGTTACAGCTTCTCGAGGGCCGAGAAAAACTAATTTTGGGTGTGATTTACAGGGCCCCAAATCTTTCTAGGGAGTGCAGTAAACTTCTATGGGACGAAATTCGTAAGGCATCTACATACGAAAATGTTGTACTAATGGGATATTTTAACTATAGACAGATTCACTGGAGCAATTTGACAGAAAATTTAGAGTCAGGTGACTTTCTTGATACGATCCAGGATTGTTTTTTAAAACAGTTTGTGACAGAGCCAACTAGTGGAAATAACCTCCTTGACTTGGTTCTTTCCAGTAGGGAAACACTAATTAATAATCTTGAGGTTAATGATGAGCTTGGGGAAAGTGATCACAAATCACTCAGTTTTAATATATCATGGAATTCCCCTAATAATGGCAATCAAGTCTCCGTCCCTGACTTTCGCTTGGCTGATTTCATAGGACTGAAAAATTACTTAGGTGGGCTGAACTGGAATGACCTGACTAAGGGTCAGGTAGGTGGTGATGGTTGCCGATATGACGCTTTTCAGGGCATAGTTCTAGCTGCTCAGTCAAATTATGTTCCAAATAGGGAAATCAGATCAAACAAAAATGATCCTAAATGGATGAACAATAGATTAAAATATCTGATTGGTCAAAAGAGAGGCATATATAGGCAAATCAAAAGAGGAGAGGGGCAATTAAGAAATCGATATATTCAGTTAAAGAGAGAAATAAAAAAGGGAATTAGAAAAGCAAAAAGAGATTATGAGGTTAAAGTTGCAAGAGAATCGAAGACTAACCCAAAAGGATTCTTTCAGGTATACAGAAGTAAGATCAGGGACAAGATAGGCCCACTCAAAAGTTCCTCGGGTCAGCTCACTGACAGTGATAAGGAAATGTGTAGAATTTTTTACACATACTTCCTCTCAGTTTTTACACAGGAGGATACCAGCGATATTCCAGAAATGATAAATTATGTAGAACAGGACGATAATAAACTGTGCACGATTAGGGTCACAAGTGACATGGTCTTTAGGCAAATAGATAAATTAAAACCTAACAAATCCCCAGGCCCTGATGAACTGTATGCAAGGGTTCTAAAGGAATGTAAAGAGGAGCTTAGCAATCCTTTGGCTAATCTTTTCAACATATCACTACAAACTGGCATGGTGCCAAATAAGTGGAAAAAGGCAAATGTGATACCCATTTTCAAAGCAGGTGACAGGTCCTTAGCTTCGAACTATAGACCAATAAGCCTAACCTCCATAGTGGGAAAATTTATGGAATCAATAATTGCCGAGGCAGTTCGTAGCCACCTTGAAAAGCATAAATTAATCAACGAATCTCAGCATGGTTTTACAAAGGGGCGTTCCTGCCTTACGAATTTACTAACTTTTTTTACTAAGGTATTTGAGGAGGTAGATCATGGTAATGAATATGATATTGTGTATATGGACTTCAGTAAGGCTTTTGAGAGGGTCCCACCTAAGAGACTATTGAGGAAAATTAAGGCACATGGAATAGGAGGAGAAATTTTTTCCTGGGTAGAGGCATGGTTGACAAATAGGCAGCAGAGAGTTTGCATAAATGGGGAGAAATCAGAGTGGGGAAGCGTCACGAGCGGTGTTCCACAGGGGTCAGTGTTGGGCCCCCTGCTGTTCACAATCTACATAAACGACATAGATAAGGGCATAAAGAGCGACATCAGCAAGTTTGCCGATGACACCAAAATAGGCCGTCGAATTCATTCTGACGAGGACATTAGAGCACTAAAGGAAGATTTGAATAGACTGATGCAGTGGTCGGAGAAGTGGCAGATGCAGTTTGATATAGACAAATGCAAAGTTCTAAATGTCGGACAGGACAATAACCATGCCACATATAAACTAAATAATGTAGATCTTAATATTACGGATTGCGAAAAAGATTTAGGAGTTCTGGTTAGCAGTAATCTGAAACCAAGACAACAGTGCATAAGTGTTCGCAATAAAGCTAATAGAATCCTTGGCTTCATATCAAGAAGCATAAATAATAGGAGTCCTCAGGTTGTTCTTCAACTCGATACATCCTTGGTTAGGCCTCATTTAGATTATGTTGCACAGTTTTGGTCACCGTATTACAGAATGGATATAAATGCTCTGGAAAATGTACAAAGGAGGATGACAAAGTTGATCCCAAGTATCAGAAACCTTCCCTACGAGGATAGACTAAGGGCCCTGAATCTTCACTCTCTAGACGTAGAATTAGGGGGGATATGATTGAGGTGTATAAATGGAAGACAGGAATAAATAAAGGGGATGTAAATAGTGTGCTGAAAATATCTAGCCTAGACAGGACTCGCAGCAATGGTTTTAAGTTGGAAAAATTCAGATTCAGGAAGGATATAGGAAAGTACTGGTTTGGTAATAGAGTTGTGGATGAGTGGAACAAACTCCTAAGTACAGTTATAGAGGCCAGAACGTTGTGTAGCTTTAAAAATAGGTTGGATAAATACATGAGTGGATGTGGGTGGGTGTGAGTTGGACCTGATAGCTTGTGCTACCAGGTCGATTGCCGTGTACCTCCCTTAAGTCAATGTGACCTGACCTGACTAGGTTGGGTGAATTGGCTTAAGCCGGTAGGAGACTTGGACCTGCCTCGCATGGGCCAGTAGGCCTGCTGCAGTGTTCCTTCGTTCTTATGTTCTTATGTTCATATATGCTCTTATCGTTTCTTGGGTTTTTTTTCTCTGAATGTGTGTGTGTGTGATGTAAATAAAAAATAATCAGTATCTTAAACGTGTTTTGCTAACGATTAATAAGAAAGTAGTAGTGAAATCCAAGAGATGACTAAGAAACTAGATATGTTTTGTTAATACGTTATCTCTCACCGAAACTCAGAATGTATAACGCAAGGCATACAAGAATCTAGTAGCTTAGAATCAAAACCCTGAAGCAGCAGATGAGCTGCATCCCGACTTCATCAAAAAATCTAGAAGTTATTTCTCAATCTTCCCAAGAGATCCAGAAACTGGAGATCAACATCTTGAAGACATGCAAGTAGTTTAGCTCAACTCCTCTAGTTTTCAGGATTATATTTTATCGGTTTTCGTTGCCCGCTTATGTTCTATTTCAAATTCTCTACAATCTTGAAATAAGAATTTTGTTTTTAAATTTCAAATAGGAAGCGCATCTGTCTGGCGCTCAGCAGACGGAGGATCGAGCCTCTATTACGTCTTGCGCTGAATGACCCGCATGGGTCTAGCGCTTAAATAAAAAAATATAAAAAAAAAAAAAAAAAAAAATATATCAAAGGGAGCTGAGGAATGGTCAAAACAATTTGCCAACTATCATTAACAAATTTCAATAACGTTCCAAATCTTCCTCTAAATAAGACATTAGTGATGAAAATTTGAATCCCATCGGATGAAACATATATATATATATAATCGCATGAAAACCATTGTTTCAATGCGCCTATTTTTTTTTTTTTTTCAATTTAATTGGTGAATTGATTGATACATGGAATAATATGACTTGCAAAAATTTTCCTTATCCAGCAAAATTATCCTTATCCAGCTCCCGGCCCTGGGTCAGGTATCTCTGGTCAACCAAGCTCTTGTTAGCGGCTAACTAACAAGAGCTTGGTTGACCAGAGTTTGGGATATACACAACCGAAAATCGATAAGACCTTTCATTGAAGCAAAACCCACAAGTGGTGAAAATCTGAAAAGGCATTTTCTAGGTATTGCATGAAAATCAATAATGAAAACTTTATTTATGTCAGGAAATTGCCGAAAAAGACTTAAACTGAATCTTACTTTTGGTTCGATGCTTCAGATTTTAAAACTTCAAACCATTTAAGAGAGACATTAATTTATCACATGGAGAAATTGCCACTCGGAAAATTATTCTGTGAAGCAAATACTTGTATTGAATATTTGAATCCGATCAGCATAAAGGTTCAAAAGATTTCACATGGAAACCTCCCCATTATTTACTTTCATAAAACTAGGAAATTTACTTTCATAAAATTAGGAAATTTATTTTCATAAAATTAGGAAATAAAATACATCAACACTGAAGCCTTATGAGAACATACGTTCTCAAGTTGACGAACAAGAATTTTCGAAGGTAAAGAAATTTTTTAAAATAACTGTCTAGGGATTCCTCAGTATTATTGGTTACTGTAAATAAGAATTAAATAATGAGAGTATTACGGCTGCATCTAAAACAATTATTTCCAAATAATATAGTAAACTATTAGGATCATTTCACATATAAATTTTTCGTGTGAGCCACAGTGACAATATAGTTGTGGCAATAATTCATAGTTAATAGCTATATCCTTGAAACTTTTCTGATCTCTCAGTGTCACTTAAAACGCACAATTATTTGGTCACAGAAAACAAAGGAAATTCAAGTGCATATCCTTTATTTGAAACACATATTGTGTTAACAATAATAAATTAGGACAAAATATATGTACAGTCATTCCACACGACACACACTCAATGGGCAAATGACACAACAGCATGGAGGAGAGGGTGCATTGCTTACTAATGGTGATAACCAGAATCGGAGTGTTAATACCATTAAGAAAAAAGAAAAACAGCTCTTCCAACAATGGCAGTTCCTATTTTACTGATATTATTTTGAGGGAGCGCCGTAGCTGGGGGATGGACTCCTGACTTCACCACGTGCTCGGGCAGCGTCTTCCTGAGCGGCAAATGCGATCTGGTCCAGTACGAACTGAGGGATTGGATGGGGGAACTCAGGAGCCACTGGCAAGAAGGAGGATTGGGGCTGGTAGCCGGCGGCGTCAGCGACGAACTTAAGATCAAATACTTGTCCGTCAGGGAAAGTGAAGCTGAAGAAGATAAAGGAATGTGTTAGTGTTTACGTAATACTGAGGCAAATTCATAATTTAGGAGTAAATTATGTAATAAGATTCAAAGACACTGACTAAGATAAGAAAAAGAGATGGAAAAAAGTGAGAGACATGGATAAAAATGGAGATCTTTCAAATGGTAATTTATAGTGAATGAAAAAGTCTTCCCAACATTGAACATGGTCGTCAGCTACAGGGAAACACTCACCTGACAGAGCCCTGTTGACTACCGCCGGGGCCTCCAGACTCCTGCCTCACAATACCGTCCTCGGTCTCCAAGTTCAAGGAGTAAAGGCCCTGGGCATCAGGGTGTACTCGATCGTCGCGGATGATAGCGATCTGAGGTCCCTGGTGACCATGACTAGGTGCTGGGCCTGGTGCTCCATAGGTTGTGAGTGGTCGTTTGTCAGCCGCCGCCACAGCAAGCAGAGCCAACATCACAATCTGTACCATGGCATAAATTTAGTGGAAGGTCAGTCAGGTGTTCATAATGGCTCTTATCATTATATACAATTATTACACTGTGTTAGGTATTAATTATTCCTTGTGTTGTTATGATATTTTAAATAGTTTTCTGTCTTCATCTTAATTAATTCTAAACATTTTTGTGAAGTTAAACATTGCTTGATTATTAAGCTAGTGACTTTGTTGAATAGAAGGGATGGAAATTCTTGTTTATTGGACTTCTACTGAAGTATGCACCACGACTCGGCCACGAATATCTGTACTCACAGTCCTCATGATGCAGATGTTGCAGGTTTTGCAAGGTATGAACGGAAGAGATGTCTAGAGACTGATGTCTCACTCCTTACACACACAGCTTATATAGTCGCCATCGTACCGCTGGTGTTGCCCACTGCCGCTTTTGTTGCCGACCTCTCCAGTCAACCTGTTTTATTCCAAATAACATTTCCTCTTCGTTTATTGCTGTAACATTAATAATAATTTGTGCATTATTCATAAATCATAAAATTATCGTGTTTAATAAAAGAACATTAGAACCGTTCAATGAAATGAATTTTCCATTAGTAAAATATTTTCTCATTCTACCAACCAATTCAAGGTGTTATGAGCTAGAAGCATTCTAAAATGATGACACCCTTACCAGACACTTAGATAATCCTTGTAACGTGACAATGCGTGTAACGTATTTTGGGACAAGCAGCCAAGGTATTCTTCAGTGTATCAGGGAGCCCTTCAAGGGAAGTTCCATGACGCTGGTGAGGGGCTCTTGTTCTAGGGAATTGGATCTCTGCTCCAGTTCCCTGAACTGAACTTAAATACCTTCCAGCCCCATCCCCTACAGGTGCTGTATAGTACCTACGGGTTTAGCCCTCCCCATGATTATAATAATTATTAAGTGTATTAGGATGAGATCCAAATGGCGTATTGCCGACAACAGTGAAAATGACAGTCTCACACATTTTTTTGTTGTAAATCCATAAAATTCTACAGAGAGCGAAATGTTGTCCAAACAAAAGAGTGTTCTGCAGCGTGCCTGTCTTCCGTTACATAAATTATATGAGATCATGCCTCTCCTTTACTTAATTAGGGAAAATAGTATTTGTTCGTATTTTTTTTGTTTTGTCCTAAACGATAATTTCAAAATAAAATATTATAATTAACAATGTTTATTGAATATTATCATATTGATATCATTAATTTGAAAATTAATCGTGGTTTCGTATCTCAAATTTATTATAATGATAATCATATATATTCATTTCTTTACATTATTTCATATTCAATTATATTTTTTTTTCTTTACATGGCAATGATTTACATGCTCACCTAAATGGGGTTGCAGGGGTCAAGACTCAGCTCTTGGCCTCGCCTCTTCACTGAACGCTACTAAGTCCTTTCTCTCCATGCTTCATGAGCTTTGACAGACTTCGTCTTAAAGCTGTGTATGGTTCCTGCCTCCACTACCTCCACTACTCTATGGCTGAAGAGAAACTTCCTAACATCCCTTTGACTCATCTGACTCTTCAGCTTCCAACTGTGACCTCTTGTTTCTGTGTCCCATCCCTGGAACATCATATCTCTGTACACCCTGTCAATTCCTCGCAGTATTTTGTATGTCGTTATCATGTCTCCCATAACCCTCCTGTTCTCCAGTGTCGTCAGGCCGATTTCCCTTAACCTTTCTTCGTAGGACATTCCTCTTAACTCTGGAACTATCATTGTCGTAAACCTTTGCACTTTCTCTAATTTCTTGACGTGCTTGATCAAGTGTGGGTTCCAAGCTGGTGCTGCATACTCCAGTATGGGCCTGACGTACACGGTGTACAGTGTCTTGAACGATTCCTTACAAAGGTATCGGAACGCTATTCTCAGGTTTGCCAGGCGCCCATATGCTGCAGAAGTTATCTGGTTGGTGTGTACTTCCGGAGACGTGCTCACCCCAAGATCTTTCTCCTTGAGCGAGGTTTGCAGTCTTTGCCCACCTAGCCTATACTCTGTTTGTTGTCTTCTTTGCCCTTCCCCGATCTTCATGACTTCGCATTTGGCGGGGTTTAATTCGAGTAACCTGTTGCTGGACCAGGTGTCCAGCCTGTCCAGGTCTCTTTGAAGTTCTGCCTAATCCTCATCTGATTTAATTCTCCTTATTAACTTCAAATCATTTGCGAACAGGGACACTGTGTGTGTGTGTGTGTGTGTGTGTGTGTTTCCCCTGTTTTTGGTTACAGGATCAAGTTTGAGCTCCAGTCCTCAACTTATGTAGGCGTTAACAGGTTCACTTAGTCCTCTCTTCAACCTATTTTAGTTATTCTAAAAGCTTGTATGCAGTCTGCTTCCACTACCCATTCGTCTAGTTCATTTCTAGACCACCTAAGGCAGATGAAATATTTCCTGACATCATTGTGGTACGCATGTGTTTATTACTTCCATCAGAGCCCCTTATGTGCTGTTGCCTAACTTCTCGAACAGTATTTTCCAGTTCACTCTATCAAGTAGTTATTGTTTGTTTATTCTCTGTTGCCGCCCGGATCAGTTTTAGAGTCATTCCCTGACTCCGGGACAAGTATCGTTGCAAACATCTGTATTTTCTCTAGTTTCTTTCCATGCGTACCAAGTGTGGGTTCTGTGCTTGTGCTTAATATTTAAGAAGGTCTTCCATTAATCATAAATAGGGTTATACATTCGCCAAATGCGTATTCGCAGCAAAAGTTATTTGATTTACCCCTCTATCAGTATGCTTCGATCTACACGCCCAAGGTCTTTCTCCTTGAGTGAAGATTTCAAGCTTTCTTCTTTAAGTTTGTATTCAGGCCCCAGTCATCTTATCTCTTCTCTAATTATAAAAATCTTAAATTTAAGAAGGCGGAGATGCAACAGATACATGTTGGAATAAACCAACACGTTGTGGAGGTCGCACTGCAGCCTTTTCATTTCATCCTCGAGATTTATTCTCCTTGCTGATCTCCCTTAAGCTGTGTCATTCACATATAGCAGGAACAGTAGCGGTTCCGACAAAAAATCTTGTGGAACTCCACTTGTAGCACTTGTCCCTCTTTACATTCCCCCAACGACGATCGAGTTCTTTTCATTAGATACTGTATCTTTGAACTTCTGCAATGACTTTCCAGCTATTTCTATCTGATCATCAAATTTCATGCCCAGTAACTTGTGTGATGCTCTGTCAAAAGCATTCCACTAGTAATTCTTTTTCTTTCATTGTTTCTGTAACATTCCAAAGTCCTTCGGCAGGTTTGAAAGACAGGATTTACAATCTTCATTTCCATATTGGTAACTTTTTATAAAACCGTTTCACTTCTGGTGTTTTTTTCTTCATCCTAGTTATCTTTTTCTTTACTTTACATAATATGTATGTATGTCAAGGATACTAGCCTGTTCTTATCGTTATAATCACTGCCTTTCACACTCTGAGTGTATGCGTGTGAGCGTATGTGTATGTGTACGTGTATGTGTGTGTGTGTGTATGTGTATGTGTATGCGTGTGTGTGTGTGTGTGTGTGTGTGTGTGTGTGTGTGTGTGTGTGTGTGTGTGTGTGTGTGTGTGTGTGTGTGTGTGTGTGTGTGTGTGTGTGTGTGTGTGTGTGTGTGTGTGTGTGTGTGTGTGTGTGTGTGTGTGTGTGTGTGTGTGTGTGTATGTGTATGCGTGTGTGTGTGTGTGTGTGTGTGTGTGTGTGTGTGTGTGTGTGTGTGTGTGTGTGTGTGTGTGTGTGTGTGTGTGTGTATGTGTGTGTGTGTGTGTCTGTTGTGTGTTGCGTGTTCATGGATGTAGTATACATTTTCAATAGCCTTAGTAAGTCATAGTAGAAATTATCTAATCAAAATTCATTTCCAGTTATATTTGTTAAGTAAATAAATCCGTTATATTTACGAAGATATGCTGAAATTACGTAACTTTGCAGTTTGGTCACCACAATACACGTCGTGTATTTCTTTAAGTAACTCTATTTATAGGTTTAAACCTTAGAAATATAGACTCACATATACAGGCTTCTAGCAGAATGATATGGATTTATTACAACTTAATGGGAGACCTTTAGATTTTGGAAAAATGCTTCCTTATATGCCGTATCAATAAACTGTTGGTAATAGTAAGTCGGAAATAAATTTTTAAGGTTGTCATTGCATCGGCTGAACAGTATGAACACAAAGCAAATAATAGTACATAACAAATTAAAAGAAGTATATTAATGCAAGATATTCCTAAGGTATATAAGTCCCCAAAACGTAGTATTTCCACAAATTTGTCATCCCCTAACTTTTACTTGGTTTTGCAACTAAAATATTTTTTTTCTCTTTTTTTTATAACAATCCATCGTCCCAGCAAATAACTTCTTATACAGAAGCAATACACAGAAGTCATTATAATGACAACGTTTTGCTCATTTATAGAGAAATCCAGCCTTAACGAAAGGCTGCTTTCATATTATGTATTAATACTCATATCTTATTTCTATTGAAATTCATATTGTGAAATTGGCTTCCATTTCAGCCTCCTAGATATTTTGTTTAGTATGATTTAATCACACACACATGTTGAGAAGTGTGTTCTCTCACACATGTTGAGTAAGTGCTCTCTCATATGTTGAGAATAATATTTTCACACTCATATTGAGAAAAGTGTGCTCTCATACATTTGTGTGTGTGCTCGCACTTGCTGAGTGTACATTTTTATACACAGGTTTTCGCTTCTTATGACCAGAGTCTTTGGTAAGATGGTAAGGAAGAAGGATGGGTAAGGATAGAAATATTGGAAAAGGGTGGGAGGGGGGATTGATGTAGGATATAAAAGAGAAGTGGCCCAATCACACTGGTGCAATTTAAAAAGTGTATGTGTAATAATAGAAAATTCTTGAAGAGGTATAATACTAACCGATCAGAGTCACATAGATGTAACAAATATATAGGTACATGACTCTGAATATGTAGTAGATATACAAGTTGCAATTGCGGTTTTTTTTATACACAGGTTTGGTGTGTAAATAGGAAAGATAAGTCTGTACTTAGATAAGTTGATTATGTGTTTACGAATGATGAGTGCGTGCTCTCGCATCTTGAATACATGCTCTTCCAAATTTTGACTATGTGTGCTCATAAAAGCGTTGAGTATTCAGAACAAATCAGATTTTACTGTTTATATAAAATATAGAATTTTACCGTCCTTAAAAACATGAGACTATAGGAAAACAAATTACACAGGTTTATCATTTATTATATGTAATATTTATATGTAATTATAATAAATAATGGTTAAAACTTCCGGCAGATAATGAAGGAGAATATAACTCCACATTCTCCCAGTCAAAACTCGTGCAAGTCCCTCGGTAGGCATAACTATTCATTGCTAATAAGGCCAAGACACAAAAACATTGGTTTAAGCATTTCGACATGCAGTGAAGAAGCTGGGAGTTTTGAAGGTGGTACGTTGTCGTCAAGATAGAGTAGGCAATGTTATTACTTGGAGGGAGCACCGTAGCTTGGGGATGGACTCCTAATTTCACCGCGGGCTCGGGCAGCGTCTTCCTGAGCAGCGAAGGCAATCTGGTCCAGCACGAACTGAGGGATTGGGTGGGGGAATTCAGGAGCCACTGGTAGGTAAGAGGACTGGGGCTGGTAGCCACCTTCGTCGGCGACGAATTTCAGGTCGAACACTTGTCCGTCGGGGAAAGTAAAGCTGTGTGAGAGACGAGAAGGAAGTAGGTTAGTGCCTGGAAGATGGTTAGGCCATAATGGCTTAAGTGACATTTGATTCATTGGAAGTAATATTTCCTAGTGCAGTTAAGACAGATATTTAGCTAAATGATTAACTAATATAATTATTTAACTAATTATTACATTCAACTTATGAAAGGTATAAAGTTCTCGAGCTAAACAAAACGATTTCCTTATAATAAATTGGACTGATGCATTTTTTTATGATAAGTCTGATTCAGGAAACATATAACCCAAGTAGAATTATCGTGTAATTATTAAAAAACATAGTAATAGGCAAGAAAATAAAAACTTTTAATTTAATTATTTTTATAAGTGCTAGATGAACTGATAAAGTGATATATAAATTGAAACGTAATTTACAAAAACAAGTCAGCACGACAGATAAAGTACTTAAGTGCTGTCATATAATCGCTGCATAGAGGACGTCACCGTCAATCTGTGGTATGAGATTTATAAGAAAAGTGAGATGGACCTCTACGAGATGCATCACCTGGTATTACTCAAAGAAATCTCTTACTAATTGAGCAAGGCCTTCCCTTCCACTATTAATTAATTTGTGAATGCGATGCGCTAAACCTGAGTAGGTCATTCAGTTCTAAAAGTGATGGTGGCTAAATCCTCCATTCTCTAAGCAGCTAGCAACTGACGAGGCCTTAAATGATCTTACTCAGTGAATGAATAGGTCTTCCCCACATTGATTGTGGTTTTCAGGTAGTGGGAAACACTTACCTGACAGAGCCCTGCTGACTACCGCCGGGACCGCCAGACTCCTGCCTCACAATACCATCCTCGGTCTCCAAGTTTAAGGAGTAAAGTCCCTGGGCATCAGGGTGTACTCGATCGTCGCGGATGATAGCGATCTGGGGTCCCTGGTGACCATGACTAGCAGGGCCTGGTGCTCCATAGGTTGTGAGTGGTCGTTTGTCAGCTGCTGCCAAGGCGAGCACAGCCATCATCACAAACTGTGGGGAAGGGGGGAAATGGAATCTGTCTGTCTAGCGCTGAGCAAGAAGATCGAGCATCCTTCACTCTTTGTAGTAAACTATTAAAAGGTAAAAAAGAAAATAAATCAAGTCACCTCCCCCCCTTCTCCTCTCGTTTAGTTCCACATCCGTTTTTTTTTTTCCTCTAAATCAAATGCGCTGATTACACATTCCTTTATGCAGCCTTGTTAGTAGGTTCGACCATTTGATTTTAATTTATGTGTCTTTTATTGTGCTGCAATTTTTTCTTTGTATTCCTACCTTTACACCATTTCTCATTCTCCACGATGGTAATTTTTTCCCCTTGCCTTTATACAATCTTTTACATATCCTCTATAATATTTATAATGGGTTTTCTAGAGTTTTTTGTTGAAATTGAATCAGCTGTAGTCTATTATTGATAATTTACAAACGCTGACTATTTGAAAATAAGCTAATTCAGTAATGTAGACTATACAGGATCATGAACTCTTGTAGATTTTTCAAGATGTCTGGTAACTATTTTGTTTT
This sequence comes from Cherax quadricarinatus, assembly GCF_038502225.1. Classification (NCBI taxonomy): domain Eukaryota; kingdom Metazoa; phylum Arthropoda; class Malacostraca; order Decapoda; family Parastacidae; genus Cherax; species Cherax quadricarinatus. Next base: position 10,316,650 of record NC_091325.1, on the reverse strand, counting down.
AAGCTAACAACGTGAAAGGTGATTCAGCAACACTCCTTTCAGGATCTAATAATCCGTTGATAAAATATATCTGACATAAAAGGATTATTTCCATAGCAAGAGATTATTTCCATAGTTTTCATGCATTTACAATTTATTATTTGGTTAAAAAGAGATTAGGTTTTCAGCCTTTATTTTTTCAATGGATAATATATCATGGAAACATCATCTTTACACAGTCACCTTCGTTCCTTACTCAGTACTTTATAAAATTTGGTTTTTATGTAAGTGATGATACCAAAATGAAAACCCTACATAAAACTGCTTTCTCGTTACATTTGCGCTAAAGTAATCTAATTGGAACAATGATTTATATGTTGATTATTAAAGCTTAAATCCCAGAATAAGTTGAAATAATATTACAGTAATAAGTTTTCATTTTCATCTTCTAAGGAAAAATAGTCTTACCTTCTTGAATATAATAATAATAATACAAGCCCCAGAGAGTTTCTCATATATTTAGTCTTATACGACAATTCCTCATTAAATTATGGATGAGGGAGTATTTTGAATCTGATATATTAAGACCGATTCATAAGGAACCTGACGGTACAATGTTAGTGCCTGTTGCCTTGGAATTTTATTTTATTTTAATCTACCTAACGATACGTAATAATGCTTCAGGCATGGGACAACGCAAAGGAAATAACTCTGCCCCGATAATGTTACTCACAGTCCTCATGTTGCAGGTGTTGCAAGGTGCAGAAAGGTGAGAGTGAGAGAGGTAAAGTCTGGTGAATGATGCCTCTCTCCTCATACACCCGGCTTATATAGCCACCGTGTGACCGCTGGTTCTGCCCATCAGTGTAGCCACTGACCACCTTGAAAGTCAGTGTATTTCAGAGTCAATGTTTTCCTTCTGTTAAATAAGGAAAAATATGAACTATATCATCCGTGTGTAGCATTTTTACATATCGATTAATTATTGAATATTATTATAACATGGTTATTCTTCAATTTTATTTCGCTATTGGTATTGCTGGGCAGGTCAAGGTGTACTGGACCAGAATTCATTGCATGACATTTTCAATTCTCAAAACAGGAGATGGTAATGATGAACAATTTCCCAATTGTTGAACTGCAAAAAAAAAAAAAAGGTAATGTCTGTTATGTACATGTTTAATAATTCGTGTGCGAGCCTCGTAAGACCATAATTACCTTCGAAATTCAAGTACAGTTCTAACTTTAATTAAGGAAATATTTCAGCTGTTGGTTACATTTGTTCTCACGCGATGCTCCATCAATGTGTACCCATCGATGTGATACGGTGGCAGTACGGTAGAAGGACAGCAGAAGCACATTAGTGGCACGTTAATGGCACACTTGCGACACGGCAGCGGCACGGTAACATCAACGTAATGCTGCAGCAGCTGCATGGCAATAGCAAGGCAGCAGCACGGCACCCACACGATACAATAACTCTTATATAGGACAGGGAGCCCCACAATGCTCTAGTAGATAATTACGTTAAAAATTGTGCTCACATTACCTATATATATATATATATATATATATATATATATATATATATATATATATATATATATATATATATATATATATATATATATATATATATATATATATATATATATATATATAAAACAACACTGCGACTATCCAAGGACTCGAACCCCATGCTGCTTTGGCCTGCCTCATGGTGGGCGAAAACTCATGACATCTTAATCCACTGGACCAGTGGATTAAGGCGTTATGAGTCTTCGTCCACCATGACGCAGGCCAAAGTAGCATGGGTTCGAGTCCTTGGCTAGTCGCAGTGTTGTTATTGATCAATACCACTCGTTCGTGGACGCAGTAATGTGTGTGTATATATATATATATATATATATATATATATATATATATATATATATATATATATATATATATATATATATATATATATATATATATATATATATTCAACAAGTCGGCTGTCTCCCACCGAGGCAGGGTGACCCATAAAAAAAGAAAATCCCCAAAAAGAAAATACTTTCATCTTCATTCAACAGTTTGACCTCACTCACACATAATCACTGTTTTTGCAGAGGTGCCCAGAATACAACAACTTAGAAGCATATACGTATAAAGATACACAACATCGAAGTGTATAAGTGGAAGATAGGTATTAATAAAGGGGATATTAACAAGGTCTTGAGGATATCTCTCCAAGAGAGAACCCGCAGTAATGGATTTAAATTGGATAAGTTTAGATTTAGAGAGGACATAGGAAAGTATTGGTTTGGAAATAGGGTAGTTGATGAGTGGAACAGTCTACCTAGTTGGGTTATTGAGGCTAGGACTTTGGGTAGTTTCAAATTTAGGTTGGATAAGTGCATGAGTGGGAGGGGTTGGATTTGAGTGGGACTTGCACATCAGAGCTTATTTCTTGGGTAGCATTGAAAATTGGGTTGGTCAAATGTCTGTTAGTGGGATGAATAGTAAAGGGCCTGCCTAGTATGGGCCAACAGGCCTGCTGCAGTGTTCCTCCTTTCTTATGTTCTTATATCCCTACAAACTGTCAACATCCCGAACCCCTCCTTCAGAGTGCAGGCATTGTACTTCCCATTTCCAGGACTCAAGTCCGGCTATATAAAAATACCCGGTTTCCCTGAATCCCTTCACTAAATATTACCCTGCTCACACTCCAACAGCTCATCAGGTCCCAAATACCATTCGTCTCTATTCACTCCTATCACGCACGCTTGCTGGAAGTCCAAGCCCCTCTCCCACAAAACCTCCTTTACCCCTTCCTTCCAACCTTTTCGAGGACGACCCCTACCCCGCCTTCCTTCCCCTACAGATATATATATATATATATATATATATATATATATATATATATATATATATATATATATATATATATATATATATATATATATATATATATATATATATATATATATATATATATATATATATATATATATATATATATATATATATATATATATATATATATATATATATATATATATGATAATTCTTCCTGAAGTTCGATCTTCGTTTGTGGAGAATATAGCCTCAATATTGATCAAGAGTGTGTCACGGAAGGACAGAGTTTGCCTCTTGGCAGCGAGAGATTCTCATATTGGGGATTTTCTGTTAGCTGTCTATAATTTATATGTAGACACACGCCTCGACACTCTAGCCATTCGTAATGGTATTGGTCTTTACCTTGCAGCGCCTATGCTTAACGAACACAGGTTTATGAAAGTGAATAGATTGACCAATTCTTATGCCACTGTCTTGTTTGCCATATATCCGAGGGAAAGATTGCAAAGCATTAAGATTTACAACATCGCTGGGTGCCCAGCGATCAAAGAGTCATCACACCTATGTAGATACGATGGCAACCAAATTCATCCAGATGGAATTACTTTACAAGTCACCAAACCTCCACGATTGGCAAGCAGGTGGTATTGGGCAACACATAAGCATCCACACTGCTTGACACCGAATTTCAGTGTAGAAGGTATAAAGAAGCTGCAGCTGCTTGCTTCAGGGAGTCCAAAATGTCTAGAAAACACAGTAAACTCTCTTATCAATACACGTTCATTCTCATGGTTTTAGAGATCCTTGGCTCACGGGGAAAGAGTTCATGTAAGTTCCTGAAGGAGTATGACAAAGGACTCAAAATAGTAACTAAAGATCCAGCTAGTTTTCCGTTCCAGAATGACAGTGTTGCAATTTAAAGGGGTAATGCCTGCTGTACGCAACCAAGCTCTGAGGATCGCTGTAAAGTATTTAAAATATAATTGTCGACAAACGCATTTGTGCATTTTTTGCGTCTTTTAATCGTTTTGCTTTTTGTGCAATTTTTTATGTGGGTGTATGTATACGTAAGTGAATGAATGTGAATATAGTTTTGTGTATAACTACAAAAATGTGTTTGTAGTTACATTTCAAATAATTGAATTTATATATGTATATGTATTCGAGATATAATTGTTGTCAAACACAGCTTTATATTTATACACACAGTACACTTGATAAACCTTGTATATCATATTATCTGGCAAAGTAAGTGAGTTGCACATACTTCTTTTCTCCGTAATTTTTGATACAATATTTCAAGTATTCTAGGACTTAAGCACTTCTCCAGCCCCTTTCTTGTGATAACTGTCAGTGGGAAATAATTTAAGTCATTGCAAGTAGCATTCGGTAGCCAGTCCTCGATTCCTCAGATTAATCTATGATCGGTAATCGAGATAATGTACACAGTGTCTGTACCTACAATTACTCTTAGTTTTTTTTTTTTTCTGATGCAGCAACACTTTGCATAATATATAATGAGGAATTTTTTCTTTTGTATCCTTCATCTCTACCATTCATCTCTACCTTTCCGCCGTTTTTGTTGCTTTTATCATTGCCAAGTTTTCCTAAATTAGTTTTTCTTACATGCTGGTTTCTGATGCTATCTGCACGTCATAGTTCCATGTTATCTTATTAAATGTTATATATAAAATTAAGTTAATGCCCGATGCACTACAGCACAGTCTCCTACACTCTACTATGATTTGCCGCCTCTCTCACCATAGATACATGAACACGATCACAAGCATATATGTATTTTCTGCTGCAGAAGTGTTCCTAGTTATTAATAAATGGCACTACAATCTTTGCAGTACAATCCTTGCACTCCAATCCTTGCAGTTAGCACAAACTTCTCTCGACAACCATTTATTGCCGTAATGACCTGGTAAATCACAAAAAAAAAATCAGAGAGGAAAAGTCTTCTGTTGAAATAACGAGGTTTAATATTGTAGGCAAAAAACTGGAAACTGCCAGAAAATAGTGGTACTAACACTTTCGTATGAGCGTGTGTCATAGTTCCCAATTTTGCAGCGAGGAGGAGGATGAAAGCTGGAGACTGTGTGGTTATATGATAGGTTTAATTCAGAAAACGGATTAAGGGTTTTGAGATGGTACGGTGATTTAGAAGGATGGAGAAGAGAATGTTCAGAAGGGTATATAAATTCAGGGTGCATAGAAAAAATGTAAGGGACGTTCCTGGAATGGTTAAAGAGTAAGGAGTGAGCATACTGCAGGGGTGTGTGAGCGTGTAGAGGCAAGTTATTTTTTTGACACTTGGCGTGCTGCTATAGGGTGAACAAGGTAATATTCATGATGTCATCCTAGGAAACCGGTTAACTGGCCTTGAGTTCTGGAGATGGTAGGTACATTGCCTGCACTCTGAGGGATGGATGGGGACTTTGCAATTCCAGATGGCCTTTTGCAGTCTTACACTTCCCTCTCTTTTCTTCCCAGGTTGCAAGATTACATGTTCATGATGACACCACAAAAATAAAAACAGATACCTCAAACTTGTTAATCCCTAAATTAAATTGGAACTATTTACTGAGTTTTTTTTTATTGTTAGTGGAAATGAGTAAAAAAGAGTAAAATATACATATTAAATATGCAGATTAATCTGTAGATTAAAACATCACACAGACTCTCCATGCTGTTGACAATTTCAACTCTATCAAAAGGAAGATGGTAAGCTCTGATTACGTAAGCCAACCTGATCGTCATACAATGCAGGGAAACATTTGTAGTAATAACTGTGTTTTCAATTTATAAACTTAACTCTTTGACACACTAATTGTTGTATAGCTTGCAGACACCAATTCTCCGACTGTTTAATAAAGACTAACATTTAAGTAGGAGACGCTTCACTAACTGTGGTTTTTTAATAGAATACAGCTAAGAAAAAAACAAAGTAATAGCATGCTGGCTAGGTAGTGTCAGGATCGGGGATGTTGGGTGATGGAGCTCACGTCACCTCCTGGTGTAGTGTATGTGGTGGGGTCGAATCTCGAAATGCCAAAACTACCTGAATTTTGGGGTACTGTGTTGGAAACAGCAAACAAGGCAACCTCAAGGGAGAGACGTTTCTGCTGATTGCCATCATTTACAACCAACTTGGCGTTTTCCATTTCGGTTACTGCCTTTGTACATTTCTATGCATAATGACATTTTTATACAAATTATCTCTTCTACATACATATTTCTGTTTACCAAATCTCCCAGTGAGCAAAACGTTTCTATATTAAATGTCCTAGTGCTTCACTTATGTCTTATTTCCATACTTATCAGTATCTAATATTTTCTTTGACCAATTTTTCCCCCCCACAAGAAAATGTTGGGCGTTTTATAGAGATTATTTTCTTCTTTTACTCAACGGATTTACAAATATTTCATTGAGCAAACCGTTTTCATAATAAATGTTTTAGTGCTTCACTTGTGTCTTATTATTATTCTTGTCTAAATAAAGGCATAGATTTTCATGAATTAATAATAAAAGAATGTATGACAAATTTGTGGATTCCCTCTCACATACACCTGAAGAAATAATAAAGTCGATGCCTTTGGTAAAATAGAATTAAATAGAGTGACAAGCATTCATTGATACCATCGGAACTATTAAAAGGATAACCGGGATTACTGGATGTTAGCAAGCTGTGTTCTCTCTCAGCCAGGCACTCGTGAAGCTGGGACAAGCAGGAGAGTGACAAAAATGATTTTTACCTATCAGTGAAAATGAATGGTAAGTTTTCCTGGAGAAAATAAACTCATGTAACAGAGTGTAATATATATTAATAGGTAAAATAAGCCATGGATAACTATTTGAAGAAAAATATTCTTATGCGTAATTGTATGTTCTTTTGGTACAAAATATTCCTATGTGTATGTTCTTTTGGTACAAAAATATTAATTTTTACATTATCAGAAATGAAAAATATATATCTTTAGAAATTATTTAATTTTAAATGAGTTCTTGCTAATTGACCAGTTTTACCTATTCGGCACGACATTTTATATATATATATATATATATATATATATATATATATATATATATATATATATTTATATAAATATTATATATATATATATATATATATATATATATATATATATATATATATATATATATATATATACACACATACATGCGTATGTGTGTTTATGCGAGCACGCGTGCGCAGAGCTTTTCATACGGAGTCGATCCAACAAGGTAAACTGTTCTTAAAACAGATCTTTACACTGTTTATTCAATTAGAAATTATTTTAATTCTAATTTTATAAATGAAAGAATTCTTCACTGGTGGTATACCTCGAGTAATAGATAGGATCTCAACTTAACACTCTAACCAATAGATCTTTTCTAATTCTTTGTTTCATGTTTTGGTGCGTACATCTTTATCTGTAATAACATAGTGTACAAAAATAAAAAAAAAATATATACATCAAAACTGGCTTAGGGACCTACGATAACACTGCTAAATTTAGCGAAAAACGGTTTAGGTGAATCCTACCCAACTGGTCTTCGATCATCGGAAATTTAATATTCTCATTATCTAGGAGAACAAGTATGAGTGATAAATAGCTACTCATGTAAATACACGAGACAAAGACGCAATATGAGGTCAAGTTTATTAGTGACAAATTCTTACACAATCACTGCCAAATCATTGTCTGATCACGTCACATCATCTTGGACAACATTCCTACACGTATGTAGATATTCTTTAACATAAATAATGTGTACCTATCACAACACTCCAAAATTAACCAAATGTCAAGTTGAAGTTTTTATAAAATGAACCTGAAATCAAACATTACTTATATATTGCAGCAAATGATATTTATTTCAATTAGAAAAGCCCCATTCTAGTCCATATGATAGTTGTATTTTATTTTGGATATTTCTAAATATGTACTTTCTTATGCATGCTTTATAAAGAGTTCTCCACAATTTAATTTAGCTTAATTCAGCTAAATATATTTTAGATAAGATTACATTTATTTAATAATTTTTTTTTTATATTTTATTTAAAACCATACACAAACATGATTCACAAGAAAATTCAAACAAATATATTGCACTGAATGAAAATCCTGACATCGGATATTGAAACAATACCTATTACCATTACATTGTTAACATTATAACAACTATAACCAATACTATATCTGATGCCGAAGCTTAGACTGTCCTAAACTAAATACATGTGTATAAGTTAACAATAGTAAAAATGCAACCTAATTCTTCATCAAATTAAGCATTGTATCTCTTAATTAGCTCGGAATTGATATATGTACAGTACAATTATCCTTCATTTTTTTTTTCAAATTCCTTCTGCTCTGAACACAAGAAAGGAATATAGAATAAGATTGGACCTACATAAATTTAGAAACCTCATATGCAAACCACTACACTAATCAGCACAGGTCTATTGATATATCTCTCTCTTTATGAGAATACGTTCAAATTTTTTCCAATAAATTGCTTGCCATAAAAACATTGAACCACCTTGTTATAATTAATAGTCTTGTAATGTCAAAAAGCATTACACCATTATCATAAGTTATACCATTTACCTAAGCCTAGTATTCCTACTACAATATGATTATCGTAACCAACCATAAATTTACCAAAAACCCACTAACTATTCTAAATCATTGATGTACATATTTACAACGAATAAAAAACAATAAAAAGGAAATCCCACTCTTCTCATTCTAAATATTTCTGACTGTCAGTTCTCCTACATGTGCTAAACAAAGGAATTTTAATATAAAACATACTGACATATTTAACACATTCACATCCACCGTCAGTTATAATAATACCTCCATTCAACCAAGAATAATGCATTCACCTGTATTAACTCGAAGAGTACAGAAAAATTTCCGTTAACAAATCTTAGCAATATTCATCATATTGCCTCCATCGATAAATACATTAAAAGGAAAAAAACAACCTTAAAATATCAAAACTACCTATTTTCTAATTTACACCATTTAAGTTGTGCTTTACATAAGAAAAAACTCTGTAATTAAACTGAAAATAAAGATCTTTTTACCATTTACAATTGAATCAAAATCATTAAAGACACCTATAACATATTTGAATCTCATTGAAAATTTTCATCATAATGTCCTTGAAATGATTTATACATGAAAAATAATAATATGCAATCGTAGTGCAACACACTTCCAAATGATAACTGTGTAGTACCTGAAACCTTCGGGGCAATAACCCTATTGCCACTAGATATCAAAACTCAATTATGCATCCATAAAAACAGCTCTCCATGCTCACTCCCCATTCTAGGAAAATAGCCCGTTGTATCCCCTTACCCACTTTGCAAATCCCATAAGTCCCTTAATGTGAAATTTCGATAACCCTCACTAAAATCTCTCTCCCATCTCCCTCCATACACCCCTTTATTCCTACACTGTGTCCTATAAAAAGTTGCTGCCAGCGCATTAATTCTTGCACGCACGTCCGCCTCCCTCATAGCCCACATCATATATATATATAATCCGTAATCATATACCCAATCGCATTCTCAACCCTTTTATTCACCCCAGTTATATCTAAACTTAAAACCCTCAAGACCTGCAAACCCCCTCCCCCCACTAACCTTAAAAACTTACCCATCCAAACCCTTATAAGTTCAATACAATCGCAAAAATACACCGTATGATAAATAGTCGCCAACATTTATTTAATAATTTACTATATATATATATATATATATATATATATATATATATATATATATATATATATATATATATATATATATATATGTATATATATATATATATATATATATATATATATAGTATATATATATATATATATATATATATATATATATATATATATATATATATATATATATATATATATATATATATATATATATATACGCTTATATAAAAGTTTTATACAAATAGTTAAATACAGGGGGAGAATTTGAAAGGAGAAATGCAACTTGAAGATCTAGATCATGGATTCCTGTACTCGTATGACCTTAAACCACTTGGCCATCTGGACTATCACACACCTGCTCAAGTAACATCGCCCTTATCTCTCTCACATACATGATCCTCTGAAAAGTTGGGACCCAGTTTATGAGCTAAATTAGAGGATGCTGATGTGTAAACTTCGTTAATGTATCCCCTCTGGGCGCAGGTTGCGTCATACAGTAGCAGTGGTTGACTGGCAGTAGTTAGGAGATGGTAAAGAGGAGGTGTGTGAAGCTCATGGTCGAGAGTATGTGGCGAAACACGTCCCGGGTTCAGTTATGATATTTCTGAGCAAAAACTAACCCGATTTAAAATTAATGACTAGCGACGGAGACCTATTCAATTGCTACACTGTCTATGTCTGTGTGTGTGACTTCGTTTGACCCGGGTAACTTCAGGTGAACGACTGGCTACATTTGATACACAGCCCAATTCAGGTGAATGATCAGTAACCTATAAAAGAAGGTAAACTTGGGTAAACATGAATTATTTCTTATGAGCGACAAAAACTTTATGCGAACGAAGGAAACTTTAGGTGAGCGACAGTAACTTAAGGTAAGCGAGGGTGATTTAGGGTGAGGGAGGGTGGCTTCAGACGAACAAAGAGGATTTGAAATGTATGAAAGCGACTACAGGTGAACGAGAGTAGCATAAAGTGAAGGAGAGTGACATGCAAAATGCGAGCAAGGCGACTGAAGGTTCATGGCTCGCGGGCAAAGGTAGGCAGTAATGCCTGAGTGGAGGAAAGTCAATTTCTCTCTCTAGTGGAGAGAGAAGACACAGACTCTCTATCTCTCTCTCTCTCTCTCTCTCTCTCTCTCTCTCTCTCTCTCTCTCTCTCTCTCTCTCTCTCTCTCTCTCTCTCTCAGCTTTTGTCTCCCTTTCCCTTTTTTTCCCCTCTATGACCGAGGACATAGATGTAATGTGGAAGGCCAACTAGATTCAATAATGAAAGTAAATTTTTTAACTTGAAACCTGTTACATGATCCCGGTGGAAGGTTAATATTACTTCGTGTTTTATTACCACTGTGAGAAGATGTGTATTACTACGTGTTTTATTACCACTGTGAGAAGATGTGTATTACTACGTGTTTTATTACCACTGTGAGAAGATGTGTATTACTACGTGTTTTATTACCACGTTGGGAAGGTTTGTATTCTTGTTGCATTATCACGGTGGAAGTTCTGTTACTCCCTGTTTTATTATCACGGTGGAAGGTTTCTGTTACTCCCTGTTTTATTACCACGGTGGAAGGTTTCTGTTACTCCCTGTTTTATTACCACGGTGGAAGGTTTCTGTTACTCCCTGTTTTATTACCACGGTGAGAAGATTTGTATTATACCGAGTTTTATTATCACGGTGGGAAGATTTGTTTTACTGTGTTTTATTACAACTGTACGAAGATGTGTATTACTCCTGGTTTTATTCCCACGGTGGGAAGGAGAAACATGCGCATCACAGCATTTAGAAGTTATGAATATGGGTATTAAAACAAATATTTATATTACATTCTCAATATTTCGTACACACCTTGCCGTAATGCGATACCCACTTAGGAACGAGCAAAAAGACAGCGGAAAATAAATGAATATATTTCCTTCACCAAAAATGAGCTGGTATTTACAAAATATATATAGCCTATATACAGTATTTACAGCTTCGTACAATGAGGCAAATGTAAGCATAAGAAACGATAATCAATGAGGCAAATGCAAGCACAAGACACGGTAAAACCGTGGCGACCATCAGGGATGGCAAGTCTGCCAAAGTTGGTATAACGACAGGGCCCATGATCATTAAACCCTTACAACCTAGTTCGCTGGTCGGAAGGCAACCTGTTTCTGTGTGTGACATACGCCACATAAAATATAACATATTTTTAGCATGCCATCCCCTCATGGAAGGTTCCTTGATGTTGGTGAGGGGCTCTTGATTTAGAGAATTGGATCTGTGCTCCGGTTCCCCGAATTAAGCCTGAATGCCTTCCACATCCCCCCCCCCGGGCACTGTATAATCCTATGGGTTTAGCGCTTCCCCCTTGATTATAATAATAATATTTAGCATGCCATACTCAAGAAAGCAGTAAATTCGCATGGGATTATACAACACCTGGAGAAATGTTAAATAATCAACTGTGATCCGAGGAAAGGGAGGGTAGCTCCAATTCCTTGGATCAAAAATATCAAGAACACCCACTTTTCCTTGAAGGATAAGGATAAAATCGTAAACAATCAATTTACATTTAGTCAGTCAGACCTAAGTACCGTGAAAACAAGAAATCACATAGTGATTTAGCTACGAATTTTAGCCATGAGGTTTAGCAACTATCCTATGTCACGAGCGTTACCAACTAGCTTTAGCTACCAGCTTTAGCCACTAATTTTATGCACTAGCTATAACCACGAGCTTTATTTATCCATTAGCCTTGGCCACAAGCTTTATTCATGAACTTCAGCCATTATCTTTTATTATTAGCTTTAGCCTTTTTCTGATCCAAAATTAAATGCTACCGAACTACAATAGTAAAAACATCAATTATATCCAGAGGTAGATAAGACACATAGGCAACATTTAGGCAACTTTATTCCGAAACGTTTCGCCTACACAGTAGGCTTCTTCAGTCGAGTACAGAAAGTAGGCAGGAGCAGTAGAGATGTGAAGACGATGTAATCAGTCCATCACCCTTGAAGTCGTAGATTTGAGGTTCAGTACCTCAGCCTGGAGAAGTTCTGTTCCAAAGTCTGTACTCGATTGAAGAAGCCTACTGTGTAGGCGAAACGTTTTGGAATAAAGTTGCCTAAATGTTGCCTATGTGTCTTATCTACCAACCTGTCGGTATTGTATACCATTTGATAATCAATATATCCAGAGAAACAACGCTAAAAACTAAAACATCAAGTCTGGTAACACCAACCTCACTACTAATACTAAAAATATCAATACGCCCACGAACACCACCGTAACTATCTCTATCAACCCCCTCCTTACCTCCAGTACGCCTCCCCCCGGCTACTACCACATTCACCGCCTACATCACCACCGTCGCAGTCAATTACCTGACAAACCTTACCTAACCTAACCACCAACCCCCCACCAACACCACCATGACAGTTACCATAGTCATTGCTCCTACCCTCTCCACCACCACAACTATTACCACCACCATTCCGCCAGCTTCAACACTTCTGAAACTACGTATACGAACGCCATCACAACCATCATCAACTCCACCGCAACTCTACGAACATCACTACCATCAACACATTAAAATCAGTATTACCACCAGTACAACCCCTACAATATCAGTATTAGTATCAGTATCATCTACCCTTAGTATCACCATCACGACATATTTACTGCCAATTCCATTAACAGGTTAGGTAACGTTCGTCAGGAAACAGGACAAGTGTTCCCTGACGCGGGTCTTAGTCAGATGATGATCTGTCGTTGGAGCTTCTGGTCATTTGACCAAGACCTTCCACTGGCTTACCACTCAACCCCTTTATGATTTATGGTCATGGTTATAACCATTACAGCTCACCACCATCACTACTAGGGAGTAAAACACTGTCATTCTTACGATCACCTCCGCAACTACACTCTTACCACCAATTTATTATCCAAAATCACATGCGTTAACACCACATCTTCCAGCATCATTTTGACCATCAACAGCAGCAACAACGACTCACTACCATCATTTTCACAGAAATTGCCATAAATGGTTTAAAAAGCCACGTGAGCAAACACTTGGACATAGAAAATGCTTCGATCCTAGGACCGAAACGTTTTCTAATAAATATTTACCTGTGTTTGCTTACCTGTCTTTTTAAACCGCTTTGTCAGTATCAGTTACTAAGGTTAATATCATCGCCACCAGTACCAGCAACAGCAATTCACCACCATCATCAATCACTACTATCACCTCCCTGCCACACCCACAGAAACCAACATCATCACCACCACTAACATACACTGAGAAATTTCAGTATTCATCAAGCTTAGTTTCGAAGGCTTTAAATTGTTTTTCAAAGAGCAACAGAGCATCTATTCCATTACTGTTTTCGTCCATAACACATGGCTATTGTTGAGAAGAATAATATTTTATACATGTTCTATGCTTGTAAAATTTTAGCACTATGAAGCAAAGAATAAGGAGTGAGTATGCATCGTTATTGTGGTGCGAAAAGTCTAAGTGTGTTTATATAGGGCTTTCTAAGACTAGCTTGAGGACTTCGCACGACCCTAATATTACCCTTCACTGCCGCTGGAGGACGTTGCCTCTACAAGTTTCACCTTTTCGTTGACAGTGCTGAGAATATAAACTAATGTCTTCTAGAGAAAGAGAGTGCACTGATGCTGGCGAAGGGCAATTAATCCAAAGGATTGGAAATACCTATCGTAGCATATATAGTAATTATGTGCTTTTTAAAGATTTTGAAATTGTTACTATGAACAATACTCAGCTTACCAAGATGAAGTGTTTGTTACCATGGAAGTTACCTATGCATATCATTATTGTCATTACCTGCAATGGTATCAAGTCCCTTGAAGGGAAAATAATCGCCAGGTCACCTAAAATAAGTAATTTTCAAGTCTGTCTGGAAGCCTGGTCTGTCTGGACCGGGTCGAGGGAACGGTAGCCATAGAAATCTTCTTCAGGTAACCTTCTAGTAACGTTATTAATAATGTATCTCTTTAATGGTAGCCAGGATTGGAGGCAACTTTGCAGGTGACGACTAAATAATGAGTTTCAAAGGTTAAGTATGGTTTTTTGTTCTCTCGCAATCAAGTTTCTGCTGAATCTCTACCCTGTCATCCAGCCTCCTGGAAGGAGATTTGATGCTGGCTCTTTGATCCAGGGAATTAAATTTATCTTCCACTTTCTTAGCTTAGTTTTGATCGCCTCCCAGGTGCTGTCCGATCCCTAGGAGTTTGGCGTTTTCCCAAAATAATAATCGTAATAATAGTAATTTTAATTATTAATTATTCTGAACCCCCATGATTCAGTTTCCTTTCATGACTACGTCTTAAACACAAACTAAGATAATACTGACCTCACTTGTATTTACAGGTTCCCTAACATTCATTTTATAATCTGGATTAAGGATTTCCAGCCAGTGTGCATTTCTCAACTTTTCTCAACGACAAATCATATTTTTCCTTTGTTTGTCCACTTATCTTTTTTTTTTTTTTTTTTTTTTTTTTTTGGACCAGCGATCATTCTGTTTGTCACCTGTTGTTATTGGTTAATTTGTAGAAACTTCTACAAATTAGATTAATATATACCTCCTGACATATTTGAGTTCGCTCTTTTTGGTGTTTATTGTTAAGTAGGAAGCCGTAAACCTGTGTGGGTCCTTTAGAGCAAGAAGTGGGGGAAAGTCGATCCTCTGTTCACTAATCGCAGCCCGTTCTCTCTCTCTCTCCCTCCCTTCTTCTCTCTCTCTCTCTCTCTCTCTCTCTCTCTCTATGGTGAAATTCGCACAAGGTTATTTCGACGACGTTTAAATAATTTTAAATCAGGAGACATAAATGTCACGGCTGTCGCTGGTACATTCATGGTCAATAGTCTTGACAATAAAGGTTTCCCTTACATTTGGTGCTGTGGAGGCGGCAGTGGCGTCACTGCCATCATTATTCCTCTTTCCTGTAGCTCCACTTTCTTAACTTGTTTCTTGCTAGGGCAGGTATCTCGCCCCTTGTCCGCGAGCATACACGTACGTGTGCACACGAATACAAATATAGACATACATGAAAACACGGTCACGAACACACACACACACACACACACACACTCAGATGAATGTGTCAAATGAGTCAAAGGGATGCTAGGAAGTATTTCTTCAGCCATAGAGTTGTCAGGAAGTGAAATAATCTGGCAAGTGATGTAGTGGAGGCAGGAACTATACATAGTTTGAAGACGAGGTATGATAAAGCTCATGGAGCAGGGAGAGAGAGGACCCAGTAGCGGACAGTGAAGAGGCGGGGCCAGGAGCTATGAATCGACCCCTGCTGCCACATCAGGTGAGTACACACACAAGCACACACACACACACACACACACACACACACACACACACACACACACACACAAACACACACACACACATTATTTATTCTCAGTCACATCAAGAGAAATTGCTCTAATACCGGTGAAGGGAGCTACCCTTCCTTTCCATAGATCATTCTTGATTTCTACTCGTCCGCGAGTGCTATATGTCCGTGATTCACCATAAGTAACTTAATATTATTTATATAACGTGAAAGGAAGCTAAGAAATTATTTTAGGCGTTAACAGAAAAATTTCAGTTCAACAAAGTGAAATATTAGAATTAAATTTTTCAGAATTCGCCGAAGAGCTTAATTATGAGGTCTGGGTTATATTCAAGACTTTAGTAGAAAAAGGATAACTTAAAAAAGGCTGATTATACTAAGATATTTTGTGGAAAAAAAAGGAATTACTGACGCGCGTGTGAGAAAAATAGCGTTCGAAATGGCTACTATAAAACAGTAGACTGAACACGTGAAGATAAATAAGATGCTGATTAACAACCTGATTTCAGGTCAATATAATTTTATTTCTAACCTTCCATGCAGCTGATTTGCGACATTAGATAAGAATCTGCATTTAAATCGTAACGAAAGGTTAAATGGGGCTCTTCATAGGTGATTAAATTGTAAATAAGAAAAGCAAACAGGAATAATAAAAAGAAAATGCTACTGAACTCTACGAATGAATTTGACAAAAGAGAAAAAAAAATGATCAGTGATAAGAGTAAAATCTCATCTTGGATCAAAGTCACCAGATCCGAGTGGTTTGATCATATGTGGTTTCTAATTAAAAAAAAAAATCTGTTTGGCTGTAGAGCATAAAGACTCATAATAAAACTTACAAGATGAAGATTTAACACAGCAAAAATAACACAAATAACAATTACTGTAAAATCGTTTATAAAAGCTGGGTAAATTAAGAGGTAAGAATGATGACTCTCAATTAAATTTTTTTTTATTTTGATTGATTTAGGTGAAAGTGAGCAGAGTCCACATGAAAAGTATAAATTAGTAAGGAATTCTTAAGAACGTCTACTAGACATGAAGGTTAGGTTAGGTAAGAATCGTCAGCAAACAGGACAAATGTTTCCCGATACGGGTCCTAGTCATGTAATGACTCGCTACTGGAGCTTTTGGTCGTCTGACCGGCCCACTCCTCTTTAAAAAATATTAGTTTCATGTCTGCAGAAAGATGTAAGGTTTAATAATAAAGAAAATTAGCGGATGACCACATAAATGCAACTCTTAAAGAATATTAATACTAATGAGGTTATTACACGATAACTTAAGACTGAAAAGTTTCCAATTATATACAGTTACATTTAAAGATACAAATGAAAAAATGTACAATTATCACAAATAGGAAAAAAATCGGTAATTAAGAAATTTGAGCTGAAAATAAACACCGAAATTATACATTTACCCTTATTACAAAATACGCGAAAATGAAGAGATATGACTATCGTATAAGTACATGAAATACCATGTACTAGATTTTATTGCTTAATTAGTAGCAGGAAAGACAAGATACACTATTATGCTGCAGAAGAATTTGTAGAAAACATATATGGGTCACTGTTTCCTTACATATATACAAATGTAAGTAAGAATAACAACACTGCGAAAAGCCGAGGTCTCGAACCCATGTTGTTTTGGCCCGCCTCGTGGCGAGCGAAAATCACACTACGCTCTAACCCACAGGACTACCCAATCCTACAAAGATCACGCACCCAGCAGAGCTAAGTGTTGTACAGTGATCCAAGGACATACGATGGTGTGGGTGCCTCAGAGCTAATTTAATTTTTCTTCCCATTTGGTGTATTAGTCTTCACAAGCCGTACATATCGTATTGTAACCAGGAACAAATGGTATTTAATCAATAACAACACTGCGATTTGCCAAGGGTTCGATCTTTGCAGGAGGATTGGGTGGCCTGTGTGTTAGGGCGTCGTGTGATTTTCGCTCACCCTGAGGCGGGCCAAAACAACACGGGCTCCAGCCAGTGTCTTGCACTCTTTTGTATGTCTTGCTCTCTTTTATATCTTTTCATTCATCCACTGGTCATCTCTTATAAAATACAAGTATTAAGAGACACTTGTTTTCTTTTCTATCAAATGAGGCACAACAACCACAGCTGTCCAGCTAAATCTGACAACCCTTAAACTTCCATCCATCTCTCTTGCCTTATCTTCTGCTGTACATAAGGTCTTAAGTCTGACCTCATTTCCGTAATTCCCACCCGGCCTTCTTTTACTACCCAGTGTCCCCATCTCTTTTCTTTCCTTTCCCATCATTTTCCCCTCCCCCTACTTAGCTTCTCACACTAATAATTATGCCTGACAACCTTTCTCACTATTCCTAATGTTCACCTTCTCTTAACATATATTTAGAGATATTATTTTACACCAAATCAAGGCCCAAGTGTTAAATCTCTCTTGAATTAGTGAAAAATTCGTACAAACATATTTCTTTCAAAAATATTTCTGGTAATGTCTCAAAGGTTAAAGATATATAACTTTCTGAAAGAGCATGCGAAAGTAACTCACAAGAAAGAGCAGAGATGACGAACCAACCAAAGTAGATTACGTATTTTCCCCATAATCTGAAACTAAAGAAGTAAAATTTAGAGCACCCATAGGAGTCAGTGATCCTCTTTTTCTTAAATCTAAATGCCAAGTGCATGAAAAGAGATAAGTAAAAGAGGCCATCAATACTCGAGACTCGCATTCAAGACTATGAAAACCTAAGAGAATTTAAATTTAATAGAGATAAAATGAGACACTGATCTCAAAGGCACACCAGTATATGTAATGAACTACTTTTTAAGCTGCTTGTAAGCAGCTTCAACACACATTCCCACACCAAGACAAGAAAAACGATAATAGAAAGTTAGGGCAAAAAGAGCATCGACGAATTTCAGGAAATAAATTATTCATGAAGCTAGGAAATGAAGAGCAATGTCAAGAACAAATATATTGGTGTTAGAAGGTGAACAAAATTGAAACTAGAAAAAAACTGACACGAAAACTATGATTAAAAAAACTTATCTACATATACATAAGGATTAATAAAAAGTATAGTAATAGGTGATCAGGAGAGGAGGGCTGGAGGATGAAGAAGCAGGGCTGCTTTCTTAAGAAGACTATAAAAGAAGATTCTAAAAGGTTTCCATACCATTCTTGACCCTCTGCCGGAACTCTGAGAAGAAACACACTGGTACGTTAACTTCTGCACAAAATGGAATTAACGACTATAGGATAACTCAGATCTTTGTCAGACATGAATACAGCAAAAGTAATTGGTCCAAACTAACCTAAGGTCTCAAATAAGCCGAATATCTTAGCAAACCACATCAATACACAAAACACATATCGATAAAGATATAAGAGCTAGATACCAAAGGGCTGGAAGGTTGCCAGGATGTTACCAAGTTTCTAATAAAAGGTGGTAGATTAGAGGTCTCAAGCATAAAACCGGTATCTATGATATGCTAACCATGTAGGTGATGGAAAAATTCGTTAAAAGAAAAAAATCTTGTAGAACAGTTGGAGAACATGTAATGTCTCACAAAGTGCCAAAAAAGATTGAAAAAAAAAACTACCTTAAAAACCTAAGTGAATTATATGAAAGAATGAAGGGATCAGGTATATTAGAGAAAATTGGGTGGACTTTATATCTTAAACTGTTAATAGACCCTTAACACAACACCACAGAAGAAACTAATTCACTAAACAGAACGACATGTCGGATTAAGTGAAAAGTGCTTTACTAGATAAAGGAAATCTTGTCAAACCGAAGGCAAAGACTCATAGTCAGAGTTAAAATTTCAAGATGGGAGAAAAGGAACAAGTGAAATCTCTCGATATTTATGTATTAGTGAATGAAGAACGACTGAAAATACTAAAAAATATACAAAACGATGAAAAAAATATAAAAGTGCTTCTGCAAAATTATTAAAGATTTAATTATTCACAAGTGTTGACTTTTATTAAATATTGATGCCTGGTTTTCTGGTAGATGGTGTCCACAAGTATGGTTGACACATTAGGCACATCTATTATCTATTTCCGGACGACGTTTCGTTCAGTGTTGAGCTTTATCGACTCTTAATTTCATAAAGCTCAACACTGAAAAAGAAACCTTATCAGTATTCAGATTTCCTGAAGCAGTTTTAACTAATCAGACCTAATGAAACGTAGTAAAGTTTATTCGGGAAAGAAACCATGTAGTCTGAAAAGCGCCAGTGAGAGCTCATACAGGGGCGAAACAATTTTATTGTTTGGAGGGTCTAACGTACATTAAAAAACAGATTTAAAAAAAATACATGGGAGTTCCTTCAAAACAATGTCGGTATTCAATGAGTTTTAAAGACAAGAAATCTTGTCCACTAACAAAGATATATAATGATTTAGAGTATATTAAAAGCTAAATAAACTTCAGAATTCTTCAGGGTTACTCAAATTCACTCGCAGTGCTTCCATTGTAATGCCATGTTCTATGATTTTTATCTTATTTCACTAACACAGTGTAACAAGCTTTTATTTCATTTCATATCAGTAGTGAAGTTTTTAGAAATTCTGTGGAAAAATGGTGTAGTTTTATTATGGTGAAATAAGGTTTAATGATCTCAATTTAGTGTAATCGTGTTTAAATACTGCATAAAACACTTCTCAAAATTCTGCAGCCCTGTCATATACTCTTCAACAGCCTGCAGATTAACTCATGATGATTTATGGGACTCAAAAAAATATTAAAAACTATTACTAATACTAATAACATGTTCTACTAATGATGTTTCACAACCTATGAATTAAAAATATATCCACTGATTCCCTATGTGTAGGCCTTTTCTTCTTTACGTTATTTATGTATTAAAGCACATTTACTATTTTCAAATACCATAATTAAAATATAGTTTTTATGAATAATAAAGAAACGATAATAATATAAACGATATTTATAATTTAATAAGCAATACTGAAAACTGAATATAGTTAGTTATAAATAACTTCTTGAAATTCATTACTAGTACTCAGATTAACGAGTTTAGCAAGGGTAACCCAGCTGTCACTGCTGTCTTGGTCCGCCTTAGACCCATCGTCTACACTACTTTCAGATTTTATGTTCGTAGACACCGTCCCTAACACGGCAGTATTTTTTTTTTTTTTTTTCTGATTGCGGCAGCAATACAGCAAATGGCACTGTTCAGTATGCCATCACTTGAATAAGACTGAATTTTTTCTGGACAAGTAAGACAACAGCAACTCGATACTCATTGTTTTGCAGTAAAAAGAACAAGAACGCTGCATAACCGGTTGGCTAATATATCATGTTACACACGAGAGAGGACTAATGAATGTTAATATGGAAACACAAATTAAATTACCATTCTCCAATAATGAATAACTGTATTGATGCTAAGCATCAATACAATTGCCTCAATACCTAAAGTATTATGTAGTGAATAACACTGATATTCGCATAATACTAATAGTTATGCTGAAATAATCATATTAACAATGTCCATAGTATGTAAAAAAATGCTTAGATGCAACATCTTTGTCTGTATCTGAAGCCACCTTTAACCAGTGTTTATAGTAATAAAACTAATTGTGATAAAAATGACAGTTATAGCAGGAATAGTATTCATGTAAGGTTGGTGCGGTATTAAGGATGAATAAACAATACAGTTATATAGATTGATAATACTTTCTATACACCTGAGATTCATAAATGAGAACGAATGAATGTATTGGCACTGAAACCTGAGAGGAGTCAAAGATGAAAGTGTGAGATTTTGGGTCACAGTGAAATAGAGGTCAGAAGAATGTCACACATAAATATATAAATATTCATATAAATAAATATATACACACATATATATATATATATATATATATATATATATAAATATATATGTACATATATATATATATATATATATATATATATATATATATATATATATATATATATATATATATATATATATATATAAGAACATAAGAACATAAGAAAGGAGGAACACTGCAGCAGGCCTGTTGGCCTATACTAGGCAGGTCCTTTACAATTCATCCCACTAACAAACATTTGATCTACCCAATTTTCAATACTACCCAAGAAATAAGCTCTGATGTGCAAGTCCAAGGTTAGGTTAGGTTAGGTTAGTAATCCCTTCCTTTCCTGTGGGCGAAACATTGTACACACAAGTGATTCCTTAGAACTTGGGTAGTACAAAGCTGTGGGCGAAACGTTGTACCTCAGTCCTTGGGTACAAGGTAATGCTGTAGGGAGAGGGCAAACAAGTGTTAAGAAAAACAACCAGTAAAAAGCCAATACCGGGGCAGGAGAACATGGTCGAAGGGCCTCACTGTATCCACTGCAGGAGGGCGAAGTCGTCGAAGGTCCTCTAGTCAGCAACGCGTTTCTGTAGATTACGCTACGTCATCAGGCTGGTAGAAACTGCAGATCCCACTGGTACAATGTCTAAAAGACTGTCTCCCCAGCTTGCTATATATACGAACTGGCAGGTCACATGACTAAAAGCCGTCACCTGTCCTTCCACCAGTCACAAGTGAGTTATGGAGGTGAACTCCAAGGTATGCTAACCTGTGTCGAGGGCACCACAGGGACAATGAATTAGTCAAGCACATCTCAAAAGTGGGGCTTTAGGGTAGGTTAGGCAGTTAGGTGGAACACTGCAACAATCTGTATAATAGACCCAATGCAACCACCTACCTCCTCTCCCTCAGGCTTGCCTCTGGGAAATGGGTTAGGTTTTTTGTGGAAGTGCCAGACAGATCAAGACCCTAGGGTAAGGGGCTAGTGGTTGCTCAGTCAGCTGTTTCAAGGTTAGGTTAGGTTAGGTTAGTAATCCCTTCCTTTCCTGTGGGCGAAACATTGTACACACAAGTGATTCCTTAGAACTTGGGTAGTACAAAGCTGTGCCCAAAATACGGCAGGCATTACCCCTTTGAACAGCCGCACTGAGCCGCTGGAACAGAAAACTAGCTGCCCTGGGATCCCTAGTTACCCTGATGAGTCTTTTTCCCAGCTCCTTAAGGAAATTAGATGCACTCTTTCCCCATGAGCCAAGGGTCTCTGAGCCTATTACCTGGAGTTTACCTGGAGAGAGTTCCGGGGGTCAACGCCCCCGCGGCCCGGTCTGTGACCAGGCCTCCTGGTGGATCAGAGCCTGATCAACCAGGCTGTTGCTGCTGGCTGCACGCAAACCAACGTACGAGCCACAGCCCGGCTGATCCGGAACTGACTTTAGGTGCTTGTCCAGTGCCAGCTTGAAGACTGCCAGGGGTCTGTTGGTAATCCCCCTTATGTGTGCTGGGAGGCAGTTGAACAGTCTCGGGCCCCTGACACTTATTGTATGGTCTCTTAACGTGCTAGTGACACCCCTGCTTTTCATTGGGGGGATGGTGCATCGTCTGCCAAGTCTTTTGCTTTGGTAGTGAGTGATTTTCGTGTGCAAGTTCGGTACTAGTCCCTCTAGGATTTTCCAGGTGTATATAATCATGTATCTCTCCCTCCTGCGTTCCAGGGAATACAGGTTTAGGAACCTCAAGCGCTCCCAATAATTGAGGTGTTTTATCTCCGTTATGCGCGCCGTGAAAGTTCTCTGTACATTTTCTAGGTCGGCAATTTCACCTGCCTTGAAAGGTGCTGTTAGTGTACAGCAATATTCCAGCCTAGATAGAACAAGTGAACTGAAGAGTGTCATCATGGGCTTGGCCTCCCTAGTTTTGAAGGTTCTCATTATCCATCCTGTC
The DNA here is from genome assembly GCF_038502225.1 of Cherax quadricarinatus. Taxonomy (NCBI): domain Eukaryota; kingdom Metazoa; phylum Arthropoda; class Malacostraca; order Decapoda; family Parastacidae; genus Cherax; species Cherax quadricarinatus. The sequence continues at coordinate 10,292,941 of NC_091325.1, read as the reverse complement.
ATTTTTCTAGCAGATGCGATTGATACAATGTTATGGTCCTTGAAAGTGAGATCCTCCGACATGATCACTCCCAGGTCTTTGACGTTGGTGTTTCGCTCTATTTTGTGGCCAGAATTTGTTTTGTACTCTGATGAAGATTTAATTTCCTCATGTTTACCATATCTGAGTAATTGAAATTTCTCATCGTTGAACTTCATATTGTTTTCTGCAGCCCACTGAAAGATTTGGTTGATGTCCGCCTGGAGCTTTGTAGTGTCTGCAATGGAAGACACTGTCATGCAGATTCGGGTGTCATCTGCAAAGGAAGACACGGTGCTGTGGCTGACATCCTTGTCTATGTCTGATATAAGGATGAGGAACAAGATGGGAGCGAGTACTGTGCCTTGTGGAACAGCTTTTCACCGTAGCTGCCTCGGACTTTACTCTGTTGACGACTACTCTCTGTGTTCTGGTAATAAGGAAATTATAGATCCATCGACCGACTTTTCCTGTTATTCCTTTAGCACGCATTTTGTGCGCTATTACGCCATGGTCACACTTGTCGAAGGCTTTTGCAAAGTCTGTATATATTACATCTGCATTCTTTTTGTCTTCTAGTGCATTTAGGACCTTGTCGTAGTGGTCCAATAGTTGAGACAGACAGGAGCGACCTGTTCTAAACCCATGTTGCCCTGGGTTGTGTAACTGATGGGTTTCTAGATGGGTGGTGATCTTGCTTCTTAGGACCCTTTCAAAGATTTTTATGATATGGGATGTTAGTGCTATTGGTCTGTAATTCTTTGCTGTTGCTTTACTGCCCCCTTTGTGGAGTGGGGCTATGTCTGTTGTTTTTAGTAACTGTGGGACGACCCCCGTGTCCATGCTCCCTCTCCATAGGATGGAAAAGGCTCGTGATAGGGGCTTCTTGCAGTTCTTGATGAACACAGAGTTCCATGAGTCTGGCCCTGGGGCAGAGTGCATGGGCATGTCATTTATCGCCTGTTCGAAGTCATTTGGCGTCAGGATAACATCGGATAGGCTTGTGTTAATCAAATTTTGTGGCTCTCTCATAAAAAAATCATTTTGATCTTCGACTCTCAGTCCGGTTAGCGGCTTGCTAAAAACTGAGTCATATTGGGACTTGAGTAGCTCACTCATTTCCTTGCTGTCATCTGTGTAGGACCCATCTTGTTTAAGTAGGGGCCCAATACTGGACGTTGTTCTCGATTTTGATTTGGCATAGGTGAAGAAATACTTTGGGTTTCTTTCGATTTCATTTATGGCTTTTAGTTCTTCCCGCGATTCCTGACTCCTAAAGGATTCTTTTAGCTTAAGTTCGATGCTTGCTATTTCTCTGACCAGTGTCTCCCTACGCATTTCAGATATATTGACCTCTTTTAGCCGCTCTGTTATTCTTTTCCGTCGCCTGTAAAGGGAGCGCCTGTCTCTTTCTGTTTTACATCTACTCCTCCTTTTTCTTAGAGGAATAAGCCTTGTGCATACATCGAGTGCCACCGAGTTAATCTGTTCTAGGCATAAGTTGGGGTCTGTGTTGCTTAGTATATCTTCCCAGCTTATATCGGTTAGGACTTGGTTTACTTGGTCCCACTTTATGTTTTTGTTATTGAAGTTGAATTTGGTGAATGCTCCCTCGTGACTAATCTCATTATGTCGGTCTGGGGCTCCGCGCATACATGACTGAACCTCAATTATGTTGTGATCTGAGTATGTATATTGTTTTTGATATGGTGATATTTCTTATCAGATCATCATTGTTAGTGAAGATGAGGTCTAGTGTATTCTCCAGTCTAGTAGGCTCTATTATTTGCTGGTTTAAATTGAATTTTGTGCAGAGATTTAAAAGCTCGCGTGAGTGTGAGTTTTCATCAGAGCTGCCTCCTGGTGTTATTACTGCAACAATATTATTTGCTATATTCCTCCATTTTAGGTGCCCTATGGGAACAAACATATAATGATGGGCAAGTTCTCCATATTTTCTAGACTTTTGGGACTCCCTGAAGCTGGCAGCTGCCCCTCCTTCCTCCCTGGTGTATTGGAGATAGGTATCAGCCAAGGTAGATGCACATGTATAGTCCCACACCACCTGCTTCCCATCTGTCCAGGCTTGAAGGGTGATACCATCTGGACGCTTCTGGCTGCCATCAGATCTGCATAGTTGGGGTGGCTCCCTTACTGCTGGGCATCCAGCAGTTGTGAGGCTCCTCTTGATAATGTTATTAACCTCCTCATGTCTTACAATCTTTCCCTCGGATTTACGGCACACAAGACCATGGTACCCGAATCGGTCTGCTGCTTCACTGCCACAAATACACCTGTGTTCGGCGAGAATAGGGGCCGCAAGTCGAAGGGCAACACCGATGCGGATGGTCTGTGGGTCGAGACGTGTGCCAAGGCTGGAGTTGGGAACAGCCAACAGAAAGTCCCCAGCATGAGGGGCTCTCACTGCCAGAAGGCGGGCTCTATCCTTCCCTGACACACTCTGAAGCATTGTTGAGGCAATATTTTCCACTATTGGACCATCCCAGTGCGATTGTTTGTAGTTGTTGGGGGGAGCAGGTCTGGCTCCAGAGCCCGTTAGATTATCCCAGATCATTGCTCCGTCAATGAATTTTTGGTCCTGGACTCCTATCTTGTCCCTAAGATGTTCAGGGAGAATCGCTGCTACAAGCTCTCTGGATGCAATACACGAGGACAGAAAAGCAGGTAACGCAATCTGTGATGACTTGCGGACACCAATGCCTCCTAGTCTGACTGGAAGTGTAGCTTGGTTCCACTGCCCGTCTTCTAGAGTAAGGTTAAGTACTTTCGTAAAAATCTGCCTCAGAATACTGTCATATTCGTGCAGTATAGGGTTATCATATGAAGGTGCACATCTTAGGAAATATGTCAACCTGGGCAGACTCAAGCACTTTGTGAGAAGGTACAAGGCATCGTGGGTGTCCAGATTGCCTATTCGTTGTTCCATTCTCCTTAACTCTTCCAATTTCTTCCTGAGAATTGTGTCAATGGCATTGCTTCCCAGAGGTGCTCCTAGCAAGACACTATTTGTGGGGGCAATGACTGCTGCTCCTGGTAGTTTCACATTTGGATGGATTCAGGATGAAACCCATTTCCTGTCCCCGTGTCATTACCTGTGTAAGGTCATGTAGGAGGGACTCTTTTGTACCTGCTAGTGTGCCATCATCTAGGAACCAGATGTTTAGCTCGCTGGTCAGTCTAACTGTGATTTCCCTAACTGCTATACAGAAGAGAAATGGTGCAAGAGGATCTCCATGTTGGACACCCTCCGATGATGTAATTTCATGCTCTCCAAAGAGAAGCATTGATTCCTTGCTATACCCAGCTGAAACAAAAGGGAAGAGACCAGGGAAATGTTCTTGTACTGCTGCTAATACCACGTCTCTTTTCAGGAGATTGAACGCATTCTTGAAATCTAATTTTGCCACTGCATTGTCCTCAGGCAGGTTGTTGATATACGCCCTTGTTGCATGAACCGCTGTTTCACTTCCTTGAGAGACCCCAAAGCCAAGCTGGTTTGGTTGAAGCATCATGGCTGCCTGTGCACGAATACTTAATAATTAAAACATCTAGAAAAGGCAATGAGTTATTTTCTTCAAACGCAACAGTAAAGTTTAAAGAATGGGCTAAGCTATTTAATTTCCCAAGGAAATGGTGTATATCTACACACACACACACATATATATATATATATATATATATATATATATATATATATATATATATATATATATGCAATAAGATCACAGTAAACAGGTGATTTCAGAATATGCAAAACAACCACTCCGAAAGAATAGAGAAATTCCAAGCGCTTTCGTGACTACTCACATTATCGAGGGACTATAATAATGTGAGTAGTCACGAAAGCGCTTCGAATTTCTCTATTCTTTCAGAGTGGTTGTTTTGCATATATACATATATATAAATATATATATATATATGCATATATATATATACACATATATATATATATATATATATATATATATATATATATATATATATATATATATATACATATGCATATATATATATATATATATATATATATATATATATATATATATATATATATATATATATATATATATATATATATATATATATATATGCAAAACAACCACTCTGAAAGAATAGAGAAATTCCAAGCGCTTTCGTGACTACTCACATTATCAAGGAACTATGAAAGTAAAGCATCCAAGGAAGCTATATAAGGGGTCTGGCCAGCACCTCACTATCAGATCCCACAACGGTTAAACACCTGACGCGCGCCGACCCAACTTGGGTAGGTCCTTTGCACAACTCACCCACAAACTATTCTACCCAAGAAAATTTAAAAATTATTATTTGTCCAGTGTATTATTAAATTCTTCCCAAATTCTATTAATTATAAATGGATCTAATTTATATAAACCAAAGGAAATATTCATATTATTGTCAAAACTGCTTTTTATGAAACAAGATTCAATTATATTCCTGTCGACCATGGACTTGCTTGATACTACTTTCTCAACTTTTTGAAAATCAATTGGATGGTTAAAATCTCTTACATGAATAAATAGAGCATTGGAATCTTGTCCAGTTCTAATGCTATATTTATGTTGTTTTAATCTTAGTTCGAGATTTTTACCAGTTTGACCGTAATAAACTTTATCGCAAATTTTACAAGGAATCTTATAGACACATCCATCAGCATATTGGGGGGATTTCTTTATCAAAACTTAATAATGTTGAAATTGCAAAAGCCTTTTGTAACTTTGAAAAATTTTCTGATTTATCCTCTGATGAAATTAATATTAGTAAAGGAATGGTATATAGCTCTATGTTAAAACCAAACATTCCCAATTGCCCTCAAAGATTCTTTAAGTCTTATGATACACTTAATAACAATAAAAATTTGCGCCTTACTAAAGCAGACAAAATAAATGCAATAGTATTTATGAAAGAAAATGATTACCAAGAAAAAATGAATAATCTCTTAGATGATACTGAAACCTATTCTAAACTTAGGAAAAATCCCCTAGAAACCGTTAACAGCAATTTCAATAAAACAATAAAACTTCTACTGAAAGGCAAAGATGAATTAGTCAAACAATTTACTTCCACTAATCCATCTTTACCTTACATGTATGGACTAATAAAAACACACAAACCAGGGAATCCAGTCAGACCAATTATTAGCTCCATGGGGTCATTTTCCTTTAAATTATCCAAATGGCTTGTTGATATTTTGAGCCCTATTGTTGGCAAAATTTCTAACTTTAATGTTAAAAACAACATAGACTTGGTTGATAAATTAAGCTCCTTGACTGACTTAAATGATTTTAACATGGTTAGTTTTGATGTTACTTCCTTGTTTACGAAAGTTCCTGTTGATGACTTATTAAGTTTCTTATCTGAAGAACTCGTTAACTATGATTTACCATTGCCAGTTCCTACTATCATTAAACTTATTAACCTTTGCATTGTTGATGCAAAATTTGTATTTAATGATAAGTTTTACACTCAGAAGTTTGGTATGGCAATGGGAAATCCTCTTTCACCTGTTCTTAGTAACCTATACATGGAATTTTTTGAAACAAGGTTGCTTAACACAATCCTCCCTAATAGAGCTAAATGGTTCAGATATGTTGATGATATTTTGTGTCTTATGCCCAAAAATGTAGATATACACCATTTCCTTGGAAAATTAAATAGCTTAGCCCATTCTGTAAACTTTACTGTTGAGTTTGAAGAAAATAACTCATTGCCTT
>NC_091325.1:10274670-10282170 GCF_038502225.1 Cherax quadricarinatus | reverse complement strand
TGTGTTGCGATTGTATAACAGTGTTTGTGGTATTGTAGTAGTAGTGGTGGGAAAGTTTGATTGTGTTGAATGTAAAGGCATGATAGCGCTGGAAGTGCTATGACAGTTTTGAAAGCACGACAATATTGGTGTTATGATGATGGTGAAAAGAATAATAGCGTTGGTGGAGTAGTGGTGATCATTAAAGTATATTAGTATTGGTTTTGATGCTGGTTGAAGATTAAATACATTTGTCTGCTCTGTGTTTTGTAATTAATGCATAATGGAAGTGAGTTCACCGTACAGACAGGAAGACTGGCTTGGAAATATGCAAACAAACTTACACAAATATGGTCAACAAAAAGAAATTCCCGGCTATAAATTCGTGTATAGGAGAGCCAAAATCTTACCCTCCAAAGACACACACACACACATCATACACATGCACACACACATACACATACACACACACACACACACGCACACACACACACACACACACACACACACACACACACACACACACACACACACACACACACACACACACACACACATACACACAGAAGAATCACACACACACAGAATCTTGCAAATACAACTGTTGCTCAATACTTTCCCACGCTGCATCAGACTAGACATGTGCAAGTTGAGGGATGTGTGTGTGTGTGCATGTAGTGGGGGGAGGGGTTGGCTCTTAGGTATTCGAATATACTGCCTTGTATTTATATGGGAACCACCAGTAGCTTCATGCGATGGATCCTCATGTCTGAGACTTGAATTTACATTTGAATTCAAGTTTGTGTATGTAGTTACTTATCTGAAAGCAGAAGAGCAGCAGAGTTATGCTCGTGTTGTTCCGTCAAAAAGTATTAAGTCTTTCTAATATGTAAGTTTTCATTGCTTGTCACATCTGTTACCTTCTCTTGAATCTCTTTGCAATCACACAGAGTGAAGAAATAATTTCATTTTCGATCACATATGAGTTTATAGTTGTGGCCACTTAGGTGAGTGTGTACGTGTAGGTAATTATTTATAATTACCAATCTTGGGTCAGCTCTTGAATCCGTTCAGGTAATTAAATATTTGACTCTGATAAAAAGTTATATATACATATATATGTCGTGCCGAATAGGCAGAACTTGCCATCTTGGCTTAAATAGCAACGTTCATCTTGCCATATAGGACAAGTGAAAATTTGTGTATGCAGTAATTTCGCCAAAATCATTCTGAACCTAACAAAAAAAATATATTTCACTGTGTTTGTTTAGTATTAAATTATTGTAAACAAATCTAAAATATATTTAGTTGGGTTAGGCTTAAATAAATTGTTCTTGTTATAATAAGGTTAGGTAAGTTTTCTAAGTTCCTTCTGGTGCAAAATTATAATTTTTTACATTATCATTAATGAAAAAAATATATCTTTAAATTTATAAGAGAAAATTTTAGAAAGGACTTAATTTTAAATGAGTTCTTGCTAACTGACCAGTTTTACATATTCGGCACGACATGTATATATATATATATATATATGTATGTTGATAATTAAATGATAATTAAAATACTTTTAATGGAATACAATACTGACGAATTGTTGAATAAAACAGAGCTTGCTACCACTCGCAGCTCACCCGATTGCCGTTTCCCTGAGCACCCCTAGGAGCGGGGAAGATAGCTGACCAGAAACCTATCTTCTCCCTTCGACCTCAGTGATTACGAGGAATAGGGCTAGGCCTTGGGACAGTTGGTCCCAGAAGATGAGGAAGTATTTGTACTTCCTCTTGTGGTAGCCATAGGTCTAGGACACTCCCAAGACAGGGAGCCAAGGCCGGATCAATATCTGAAAAAGACCCGGCGCCGGGAGAGTACTGGTGAATCAAGAAGATGAAGGAGTAAGACACGTGCATGCACCGCTATTGTTGCGCATAAATCTTACAAAGTCTGATTTCCCGAATATATCAACCTTGACAATAACGAACAGCAGTTTCGCTAAGATGTGTTAATGCCAAAAGTCTTTCATGAGAGGAATTGGTTCAACCTTAGTTACCGACACATTTAAGATAGAAGAGAAGAAAACGATGTTCAGCTCAGTGATATACGTGAAGGGGTAACCGCCTTATCTCCAGCGTGTATACGTATACAATGTGTAGATGCCTTCCTCTCCCACTACATTGTAAAATGCTCCAAACTTCAGAACGCCCGTGACTTAACCTGATTCCTCCTTTTTTCTTCTTCTCCCTCTTCCCCTTTCCTCTTTCCTTTTTTCTCTTCTGGGTTGTCTTTCTTTCTTCTGTCTTGTGTTTCTGTTCCTTCATTATTTGTTTCATTATTTCCCCTCCCCCCCACCTCTGTGTTCTTGCTCTCCCTCTATGGCAGTGCTCCCCTTTCTTTGTATTTGACTGACTCCTCCTTACTTCCCCATTACTATTTCCTTCAATCTCCGCCACTACTACTACTACTACTACTACCACCACTACCTTTTCCTGTCTATATATACCCGTCCTGGTCTACTTCTCGTTAGCGTGACTTTGTAAATGGTCCAAGTCGGACCGAAACGTCGTCGTAAGCTCCTCTCTTCTATGTGCGGGTTATTTGTGTATACAATGTGTGTTAGTTACTATTTCGTCATAGGCACTTGTCGATTAGACTTTTGTCCTGTTGTGTAGTTATATTAGTTGTACTCACCTATTTGTACTCACCTATTTGTGGTTGCAGGGGTCGAGTCCTAGCTCCTGTCCCCACCTCTTCACTGACTGCCACTGGGTCCTCTCTCTCTCTGCTCCATGAGCTTTATCAAACCTCGTCTTAAAACTATGTATGGTTCCTGCCTCCACTACGTCACTTTCTAGGCTATTCCACGGCTTTACTGCTCTATGACTGAAGAAATACTTCCTAACATCCCTTTGATTCATCGGAGTCTTCAACTTCCAATTGTGACCTCTTGTGTCTGTGTCCCATCTCTGGAACATCCCGTCTTTGTCCACCTCGTCTATTCCGCGCAGTATTTTATATGTCGTTATCATGTCTCCCCTGACCCTCCTGGCCTCCAGTGTCGTCAGGCCGATTTCCCTCAATCTTTCTTCATAGGACATTCCCCTTAGCTCTGGAACTAACCTTGTTGCAAACCTTTGTACTTTCTCTAGTTTCTTGACGTGCTTTATCAAGTGCGGGTTCCAAACAGGTGCTGCATACTCCAGTATGGGCCTGACATACATGGTGTACAGTGTCTTGAATGATTCCTTACTAAGGTATCGGAATGCTGTTCTCAGGTTTCCCAGGCGCCCATATGCTGCAGCAGTTATCTGATTGATGTGTGCTTCAGGAGACATGCTCGGTGTTATACTCACCCCAAGATCTTTTTCTTGAGTGAGGTTTGCAGACTTTGGCCACCTAGCCTATACTCTGTCTGTGGTCTTCTGTGCCCTTCCCCTATCTTCATGACTTTGCATTTGGCAGGATTAAATTCGAGAAGCCATTTGCTGGACCAGGTGTCCAGTCTGTCCAGGTCTCTTTGAAGTCCTGCCTGGTCCTCATCAGATTTAATTCTCCTCATTAACTTCACATCATCTGCAAACAGGGACACTTCTGAGTCTAACCCTTCCGTCATGTCGTTCACATATACCAAAAATAGCACTGGTCCTAGGACCGACCCCTGTGGGACCCCGCTCGTCACAGGTGCCCACTGTGATACTGTGATAGTTGTGTGTGTGTGTGTGTGTGTGTGTGTGTGTACTCACCTATTTGTGGTTGCAGGGGTCGATTCATAGCTCCTGTCCCCGCCTCTTCACTGATTGCTACTAGGTCCTCTCTCTCCCTGCTCCATGAGCTTTATCATACCTCGCCTTAAAACTATGTATGGTTCCCGCCTCCACTACTTCACTTTCTAGGCTATTCCACGGCTTGACTGCTCTATGACTGAAGAAATACTTCCTAACATCCCTTTGATTCATCGGAGTCTTCAACTTCCAATTGTGACCTTTTGTGTCTGTGTCCCATCTCTGGAACATCCCGTCTTTGTCCACCTCGTCTATTCCGCGCAGTATTTTATATGTCGTTATCATGTCTCCCCTGACCCTCCTGGCCTCCAGTGTCGTCAGGCCGATTTCCCTCAACCTTTCTTCGTAGGACAATCCCCGTAGCTCTGGGACTAGTCTTGTTGCAAACCTTTGCACTTTCTCTAATTTCTTGACGTGCTTGACTAGGTGTGGATTCCAAACTGGTGCTGCATATCCAGTATGGGCCTGACGTAAATGGTATACAGAGTCTTGAACGAATCCTTACTGAGGTATCGGAACGCTATCCGTAGGTTTGCCAGGCGCCCGAATGCTGCAGCAGTTATCTGATTGATGTGCGCCTCAGGAGATATGCTCGTTGTTATACTCACCCCCAGATCTTTTTCCTTGAGTGAGGTTTGCAGACTTTGGCCATCTAAACTATATTGTGTCTGCAGTCTTCTTTGCCCTTCCCCAATCTTCATGACTTTGCATTTGGCGGGGTTAAACTCAAGGAGCCAGTTGCTGGACCAGGCTTGTAGCCTGTCCAGGTCTCTTTGTAGTCCTGCCTGATCCTCGTCCGATTTGATTCTTCTCATTAACTTCACATCATCTGCAAACAAGGACACTTCTGAGTCTATCCCTTCCGTTATGCCACTCACATATACCAAAAACAGCACAGCTCCTAGGACTGACCCCTGTGGAACCCCGCTTGTCACAGGCGCCCACTCTGACACCTCGTCACGCACCATGACTCGTTGTTGCCTCCCTGTCAGGTATTCTCTTATCCATTGCAGTGCCTTTCCTGTTATGTGTGCCTGATCCTCTAGCTTTTGCAGTAACCTCTTGTGAGGAACTGTGTCGAAGGCCTTCTTGCAGTCCAAAAAAAATGCAGTCGATCCACCCCTCTCTCTCTTGTCTTACTTCTGTCACCTTGTCATAAAACTCCAGTAGGTTTGTGACACAGGATTTTTCCTTCCCTGAAACCGTGCTGGTTGTCAATTATACACTTGTTTCTTTCCAGGTGCTTCACCACTCTCTTCCTGATGATCTTCTCCATTACTTTGCATACTATACACGTTAGTGATACAGGTCTGTAGTTTAGTGTCTCATGTCTGTGTCCCTTTTTAAAAAATTGGAACTACATTTGCCATCTTCCATACCTCAGGGAGTTGCCCACTTTCAATGGATGTATTGAAGATCTTTGTTAATGGCACACACAGCATCTCTGCTCCCTTTCTAAGTACCCACTGAGAGATGTTGTCTGGTCCCACCGCCTTTGAGGTGTAGAGTTCACATAGCAGCTTCTTCACCTCCTCCTTGGTTATGTGTACCTCATCCAGCACTTGTTGGTGTACCCCCCTGTTCTGATTTCCTGGAGTCCTACTGGTTTCCACTGTAAATACTTCTTTAAATCTCGTGTTGAACTCCTCACATACCTCTTGGTCGTTTCTTGTGAGCTCCCCATCACCCTTCCCCAGTCTGATTACCTGGTGCCTGTGTGTGTGTACTCACCTAGTTGAGGTTGCAGGGGTCGAGTCCGAGCTCCTGGCCCCCCCTCTTCACTGATCGCTACTAGGTCACTCTCCCTGAACCGTGAGCTTTATCATACCTCTGCTTAAAGCTATATATGGATCCTGCCTCCACTACATCGTTTCCCAAACTATTTACTTGCTGACTACTCTGTGGCTGAAGAATGTGTGCGTGTGTGTATGTGTGCGTGTGTGTATGTGTGTGTGTGTACTCGTCCATTTGATACAGATTAGTGTTCAAGCGAAATGTTATCAATTTATATAGGTTCCACATTGCTTTCCTGTTTTTACTTGCATACTAAATAACTACAGAACCTATAAAGAGTTAAAGAATGATGAACGAATTTGCGACGGAAAATGCCAGAGAAATTCCATAATCTAGATATAACAATGAGAAGACTCACTTGCGTGTCATAGCTGCGTTAACATTCTTGTTATTATGATAAAAACTTTTATTGCCAATACTCGGTTAATTCCGTCTCTTTACTGGAATTGGAAATTGTCTTTTATTTTTCAAAGATTTCATGTTTTTAAAGTGAGACCCTGTTTATGGGAGCTAGATTCTTACCTGTTTCCTAAATAACTAATCAATTATTTGCGAAATCTTATTTTAAATATGTGTGAAGCATGTGAAGGATGCCAGGTATTACTGATAAGTATGGTGCACAGCAAACCTTTATTATGGAGGACGTATAGCTCTGGGTGGCTTTTTATCAAATCTATAATAAACGTTTGTTGTGCACAAAATGTCATTCTACCATACTTGTCAATAATACTTACAGTCCTGTGCACATTATACTTTACCTTCAAAATGTTATGCATAGATGCTACTCAGGGAGGAAGTGAGGCGGGAGAAACGAACCGATGTAAAAATGAAAGGAACACCATCCTCACCTTCAATAATTGCCTCTCCCACACCAGCATTATCTCTTATCTTTATCTAAAGTACGCCAACTTACAACCCACTATGTTGAGAAACTGTCTATCCTTAGCCATCGTTGGCAATATACCTGTCAGTAGATTCGTCACATAAAATATTCAGCATACATTCTTATTCTGAAATTTTCTCTATTTACGTTATTTAGGTTATTTAGATAATCATTTATCAATAAAATTTAATGATAATAAACAAAACCCGCAAAATAAGAAATATAAAATAAGAGGCGTGACAAGAATGGGAAGTAAAAAAAAAAATAAACAATCAAATAATCACTGCTTGAGGATCGTCAACATTCGTCCGTTTGAATGTCTTGGCAAAAGTGAAATACTGACACCAATTAAGAGGATGGGAAGCAGCCTAAACTTTGATTTCTGCCTCGTAAACGCTAGCTTCACCTCTCTTTTCAGCTTCACGTACACATCACTCATCTCTCAATTTTACCACACGAATATATGCCTCATTCCCATCACTGCCTCATGAATGTCATGCACTAAGCTCTCGTCTTTCCCACGCCCTGTCTATCTGAACCACATTTAGGGAAAGCGGGAGAAAACCAGATAAACGCCACTCAAGAAGAAAAGGCTAAAGCAAGGCGAAAAGCAAATATAAAACACAAGCCACAAACCCGAGAGGTAGGAAGATGAAGTGACATTACGAAAATAGAGAGAATGCAGCAGTCATGCAATTTACAATCAAATCATTATCCTCTGCAATCATATGAGGAAATCCTGTGAACTTGCATAGCTCTTTGTTCGGCAGGGAATTTTTATTAATTTCATCACGAAACAGGTGCAACATGTGCAGCATTTAAACTTCTAAAATGAAAACTATGAGATTAAGGTAATATTTAAAAAATCGACAGGAAAGATGGACAAATAATGTGATTATTACTTTTGATTCGAACACTGCTGTTGATTCTGAAAAGCTAAGCTTGAGATTCTTGCATATTTTCTAATTTGTAATATTCAATAATCACACGAAGGGTGATTATATATACATACACATATATATGTCGTGCCGAATAGGCAGAACTTGCGATCTTGGCTTAAATAGCAAC
>NC_091325.1:10257170-10269670 GCF_038502225.1 Cherax quadricarinatus | reverse complement strand
TGTGTGTGTGTGTGTGTGTGTGTGTGTGTGTGTGTGTGTGTGTGTGTGTGTGTGTGTGTGTATGTCTGTGTACGAAGGACTGCATGAGGATTTCCATAACTTTCTGGTCGTAGACCATGAAGGCCTGGTCTGGGACCAGGCAGCGGGTGTGGTGATCCGCGCTTCCTCCCGAAATCGTCTACATATAATTTGTAGTTACCTTATAATGTATGTTTTTTCCTTTCCAATGGTTGGTGGCTCTTATTACCTATTCTAATAAAATAACTGATCTACAATTTAGTATATGAAAAGGAATTTTCAGCCCCTTTGCTTGTCTGGTATACAAATCTGGCATCACGTTCTCCTTACTGTTAAGATATTTTCTTGATCTATTCCTTCGTAACCTTGCATAGTATCACATGTGGTTATCATATTCTTCTCCATGTATAAACCAGTGGATTCTAATAAGTTCAAGCGTTCCTTTTTAATTCACATTTTTCAGCTTGTTTACCAAACCTCTACTGCACATTCATACTTTACATTAACATATGTGGTGAACCATTATTTATAACTTTTCCATATCCCTAGGTCTAAAGGATATTTTAAAGTTTACCTTTTAAACATGTTAGTTTCCCACTATGTTATAATCTTCCTGAGACATTTATTGCAGTATTACGCAATATATATTTTCTAAATAGGCTGTTATCGCCTCCTCCAATTTTCTTTACATGACATACGTGTATAAATATCATCCACAATATATAACTAAATTTAATGTATGTGGAGAAATCATCACGGTAACAAGTGTAAAATGAAATCTTATTTCAGCCAGAGAAAAAAATATAGGTTAATTTCTTGAGCTAAATAAGACTATGAGGTGATTCACAATGTCTTCGCAAACGTGGCTCGGAACCAGAGATCCACAGAATAAGAACAAAAATACAAGACAAATTTAGTGCGGTGGTTCTCTCAGTTGCTGAATGGATGGCTCGTTCTCAGATAATTATTATAGCTGGACATGGAACCTAATTCGTGTGTGTGTGTGTGTGTGTGTGTGTGTGTGTGTGTGTGTGTGTGTGTGTGTGTGTGTGTGTGTGTGTGTGTTTGTACCAGATCCACATGCATGGTACGGTTCAAAAACATACACATAATATCTCAAACACAAATACGCACACGTATGAGTACACACACAAGCAAACACACATACACTCTCGATCCCAGCAACCACAAGTAGGTGAGTACACACAAACACACTCACACACACACACACACACGCACACACACACACACACACACACACACACACACACACACACACACACACACACACACACACACACACACTCTCTCTCTCTCTCTCTCTCTCTCTCTCTCTCTCTTATACTCTCAAACTTATTCTCACTCTCACACATTCACGCACTTCTCCCACTCGCAAAAACGGACTCATACATCCAAAAGGCCAGGTATCTATCGACAAGTGACTGGTAATTACTACTACAATTACTACACACACACACGCATACACAAAGGTAACGCTTCTACAGTAATTATAAAGGAAGCACATAGAATACATAATACATGGTTTATAACTTTAAAAAAAATATCACGGAAATCGTATGACTTTTTCCGGTCTGACCAAACGGGACAAACACACACACACAAACATACACATTTTCACAGATAAAAGTCTTTCATGCGATGAATACTCAAGGGATTGACAGTTAAAAACGTTTCCATCGATGTTTAAAAGAGGAACAATAATAATAATAATAATAATAATAATAATAATAATAATAATAAGAAGAAGAAGAAGAAGAAGAAGAAAATTTATTTCTAGAAGTATATGATACAACTTATACAGACTTAGCTGACATCAATTACAATAGTATATAGAAAGCCTCTTGTTACACAGAGCATTCTAGAAAATTAGCTTAATTTTGTCCCTAGGATGCGTCCCACAACAGTTGTCTAACAACCAGGTTACCTTTTCACTTCTAGGTGAACAGGGACAGTAGGTGTCTTAAGGAAACACGCCCCCATTATTTCCACCAGTACCGGAGATCGAACTACGGACGTCAGTATGTCAGCTGAGTGCTCTAGCAATCAGATTGCGGACATGTCCGCTTTGTCTTCCATTTTTTTTTAATAAACATAAATTGTGTACATCTGCACATATTACGAGAGGCTATTTAGTCCGAAATGCGATATGTCACAACGAGAATCCCTAAAATTTGAATATGTGGAAACTGACTTCGGAATTTACACGTAGATATCAATTGTGTCCTGCTTAAGCCAGGTCTCAGTAAGAATAATGCAGGAGAAGGGTGTCTTTAGTGACTCAAGGAGTGCCAGGAGGTCATCATAGTGTTTGCTTAAGGACCTGATGTTGTAGTTAAGAACTAATAGACTTTGAGCAGTGTTCAGGATAGTGCTGGCTTGTGATGCTGTGTAATAAAGGCAGTTACTTTCCAATAAATTTTGATTGTGTGTTAGATTATGGAGGTTTAGATCAGGGTCAACGTTATCATTCATCTTTTAGGTTTAAATAGTGGTTGTTTATATCCTGTATTATGTGGTGAGTTCTAATACTGATTTCTGTAGTGGTGGGAGGTTTGGATAAGTATACCGATAAAGCACTTTGGTCATATATAGTATAGTCACTAATAAACATAATGAAATTGATGTGTTGTGCTAGAATGAGCTAAAGTACAACTAGGTATAAACTAATACTAAAAACCAAAAACAAATTACAAGTGGCACCAGACTCTTGTAATTGCACTAAGGTCTAATATAATGAATTTACTGTTGTCTATGTATTGAACTAGAATGAGCTAAAGTACAACTAGGTATAGTTAGTTTAGGGGTGATCGACACCATGCCTAACCCTTCTAGGGTAGGGTAGGTGCCTGAGCCAGAGCCTTTAGCTCATAAGACTGTCATTCCCATTTGCCCCCTTGGGGCGGGGATGGCAGACCAGAGAGGCCTAGCTTGTGGCTAGGCCTGGGGACAGTTGGTCCCAAAGATGAGGAGGTATTTGTGCCTCCTCCCATGGGAGACTTCGGTCTCAGATACTCCCTCAAGAGGGAGCCAAGACCGGGCCACCACTTGGAAAAGGCCCGGGCCGGGAGAATACCGGCTAATCTTTAATAATAATAATAAGTTAGTTTAGGTGTTGTCTAAGTATTGAGTTAGAATGAGCTAAAGTACAACTAGGTATAAACTTATAATATAAAAATACAAATTAAAATGGTACTTGCAATTGCACTAGGGTCTGGTATAGGTTGTTAACAAGATCAAGAGTATAACTAGATTTAAATTGACAAAATAAAATTCACAAATTAAAGTACCAAAAGAATAATAAGTAAAAAATAACAATGGCAATGACTTGGTTATAATATGATAGTAAGATGGTAGACAGGTACACAGGTACAAAGGATAATATAAAGGTTGGAGCTGAATATACAAACTTGAAAATTTGGCAACAAAATGTTATGAAAAGTATAAAATAATGATTAATGTACAAAAGTAAAATTGACTGGTAGTAAATATGGTGTTTAATAAAATTTTAGTAAGTAATAATGATTACAAAAAAAGATTAATTAGCAAAAAAAAAAAAAAAAGTGAAAAGTAATGTTTATTTCAAGTATTAAATTTTAAGAACAGTTATTTGGATTCAATATTGCAGTGGTAGTTATACTAGAGGTTATTTGGCAGTACAAGATATTTAAGAGTACTCTAAGATATATATCAGTTGGTGATACCTGATCGCAACCCTTTAGAAATATCTTGCTTATGTTAATGCTGTGTAATTATCTCCGTGAAAAATTATAATATGTATAGTCACTGTTGAAAACCCATCCGGAGAATTATATGAAAGTTGAGCAGAGTGTACTATAGCGGCTGAGATACGACTAACTGGTGTGCATTCATCTGTATCTACTTAAGCTGTATTGTTGATAATTATAAGTGAAACTAAAACTCACATTTGTGTAGAAAATGCTGCACTTTACGCAATAAAACATGTATATTTTTAATGATTGAAAGGGAACCATTATTTTAACAAGGCTCATCCAAGGAACAAACTACCTCCTCTCCCATCCCCCTCACACACATACACATCCGAATTCACCCTGGCTGTGCTACGTTAGTCTAAAATAATGAATTACTTTTGACAAACAAAAAGTTATGCAAGTAGTGCAAATTTTCTTAGGTTACAGTATAACGACATACATCCTGGAGTTTACCTGGAGAGAGTTTCGGGGGTCAACGCCCCCGCGGCCCGGTCTGTGACCAGGCCTCCTGGTGGATCCGCGCCTGATCAACCAGGCTGTTGCTGCTGGCTGCACGCAAACCAACGTACGAGCCACAGCCCGGCTGATCAGGAACTGACTTTAGGTGCTTGTCCAGTGCCAGCTTGAAGACTGCCAGGGGTCTGTTGGTAATCCCCCTTATGTGTGCTGGGAGGCAGTTGAACAGTCTCGGGCCCCTGACACTTATTGTATGGTCTCTTAACGTGCTAGTGACACCCCTGCTTTTCATTGGGGGGATGGTGCATCGTCTGCCAAGTCTTTTGCTTTCGTAGTGAGTGATTTTCGTGTGCAAGTTCGGTACTAGTCCCTCTAGGATTTTCCAGGTGTATATAATCATGTATCTCTCCCTCCTGCGTTCCAGGGAATACAGGTTTAGAAACCTCAAGCGCTCCCAGTAATTGAGGTGTTTTATCTCCGTTATGCGCGCCGTGAAAGTTCTCTGTACATTTTCTAGGTCGGCAATTTCACCTGCCTTGAAAGGTGCTGTTAGAGTGCAGCAATATTCCAGCCTAGATAGAACAAGTGACCTGAAGAGTGTCATCATGGGCTTGGCCTCCCTAGTTTTGAAGGTTCTCATTATCCATCCTGTCATTTTTCTAGCAGATGCGATTGATACAATGTTATGGTCCTTGAAGGTGAGATCCTCCGACATAATCACTCCCAGGTCTTTGACGTTGGTGTTTCGCTCTATTTCGTGGCCAGAATTTGTTTTGTACTCTGATGAAGATTTAATTTCCTCATGTTTACCATATCTGAGTAATTGAAATTTCTCATCGTTGAACTTCATATTGTTTTCTGCAGCCCACTGAAAGATTTGGTTGATGTCCGCCTGGAGCCTTGCAGTGTCTGCAATGGAAGACACTGTCATGCAGATTCGGGTGTCATCTGCAAAGGAAGACACGGTGCTGTGGCTGACATCCTTGTGTATGTCGGATATGAGGATGAGAAACAAGATGGGAGCTAGTACTGTGCCTTGTGGAACAGAGCTTTTCACCGTAGCTGCCTCGGACTTTACTCTGTTGACGACTACTCTCTGTGTTCTGTTAGTGAGGAAATTATAGATCCATCGACCGACTTTTCCTGTTATTCCTTTAGCGCGCATTTTGTGCGCTATTACGCCATGGTCACACTTGTCGAAGGCTTTTGCAAAGTCTGTATATATTACATCTGCATTCTTTTTGTCTTCTAGTGCATTTAGGACCTTGTCGTAGTGATCCAGTAGCTGAGACAGACAGGAGCGACCTGTTCTAAACCCATGTTGCCCTGGGTTGTGTAACTGATGGGTTTCTGGATGGGTGGTGATCTTGCTTCTTAGGACCCTTTCAAAGATTTTTATGATATGGGATGTTAGTGCTATTGGTCTGTAGTTCTTTGCTGTTGCTTTACTGCCACCTTTGTGGAGTGGGGCTATGTCTGTTGTTTTTAGTAACTGAGGGACGACCCCCGTGTCCATGCTCCCTCTCCATAGGATGGAAAAGGCTCGTGATAGGGGCTTATTGCAGTTCTTGATGAACACAGAGTTCCATGAGTCTGGCCCTGGGGCAGAGTGCATGGGAATGTCATTTATCGCCTGTTCGAAGTCATTTGGCGTCAGGATAACATCGGATAGGCTTGTGTTAATCAAATTTTGTGGCTCTCTCATAAAAAATTCATTTTGATCTTCGACTCTCAGTCTGGTTAGCGGCTTGCTAAAAACTGAGTCATATTGGGACTTGAGTAGCTCACTCATTTCCTTGCTGTCAACTGTGTAGGACCCATCTTGTTTAAGTAGGGGCCCAATACTGGGCGTTGTTCTCGATTTTGATTTGGCATAGGAGAAGAAATACTTTGGGTTTCTTTCGATTTCATTTATAGCTTTTAGTTCTTCCCGCGATTCCTGACTCCTAAAGGATTCTTTTAGCTTAAGTTCGATGCTTGCTATTTCTCTGACCAGTGTCTCCCTGCGCATTTCAGATATATTGACCTCTTTTAGCCGCTCTGTTATTCTTTTCCGTCGCCTGTAAAAGGAGCGCCTGTCTCTTTCTATTTTACATCTACTCCTCCTTTTTCTTAGAGGAATAAGCCTTGTGCATACATCGAGTGCCACCGAGTTAATCTGTTCTAGGCATAAGTTTGGGTCTGTGTTGCTTAGTATATCTTCCCAGCTTATATCGGTTAGGACTTGGTTTACTTGGTCCCACTTTATGTTTTTGTTATTGAAGTTGAATTTGGTGAATGCTCCCTCGTGACTAGTCTCATTTTGTCATTTTCACGTTACAAAAATGCTAGTAAATAGACAAGTAGTATTTGTAATAGTAAATACGAAGGTTATTTGGGATAGGAATCTGTAATTTCCTAGGTAAACGACGTCGTGATGACTGCTGTTTGTGAGGAGCGTAATGGTACTGGCGAGAATAGCGGTTGTTGTGGTGCTGGTTAATTTGGCAGAGTGTGGTAATAAGGGATGTTGAGATGGCAGTGTTATGTTGGGTGCGGGGAGGGGGAGGTATTGATGTGGGTTGGAATGACATTTGTGGGGATGAAACAAGGTTCAGTATTGAAGGTAGAAAGACTAATAAAATTTCATAACACTACCATTATCATTACTTCTGTTATATTACTACTATTAACAAGGGTAATTTTTAATAATAACCGCATGCAATATTGCAACAGTTGCGTTGTTGAGACAGAACGCTCGAGAAAGTTCTAATTTTCAAAACACAATGAAATCAAAATTTTTTACTATGTACCAAATATTCTTTGAAGATAATTAGTTAATATACCGGTATTAGTTAAAATAAATATAAAGTGTATAGTGAATTCATGAAATACTCAATAATCAAGGGAAGAGTTGGCACTTATAAGCTTTAAAAAGGGACGGCACTGTATGACCCTTGTAGGTTTAGAGCTTCTTTTTAATTATAATAATTTAATAAGAGAGCTAGTTTTTAAAGCAAGGTGAGATGTCTTTTATCAGTGAATAAAACAGTTTTTAATAATGAAAGCAAAGTGACTGTGCAGCCTATCATTATCTTACAACACAAATTTTATTACCTGATTTCCATCTCAAGTTTTATAGTGGTCTCTTTTAACTTACAAATACTGCATTTTTTATTTAAGTTTATATTTGATTAGATATATTTGTGTATGAATAAGCACAGAATGTGCTTCAGTGTTACGGCATAAAAGCTTCAGCCAGATGTTACTGAAGGGCGAGTGAGCTCAGTTTTAAAACAAATTAGACAAATTTCAAAAGCGGGTAAGTTATTTTAATGACAGAGGCCACATTTTAATAATGAGTGAGACAATTTTAATATTTTTTGAGTGCTAATAAAATTACCACCGGCTCTTAATGACACTATTCAAATATCAGCAAAGTGGTTATTAATTATATATATATATATATATATATATATATATATATATATATATATATATATATATATATATATATATATATATATATATATATATATATATATTAATCTTAGGTGTAAACAGAGTTACTTATTAGTAAAAATTTTAACAAGTTTTTTTTTTTGGCAACTAAGAGCTAGAGAAACTGTGGCTGCTTAAGAAGTTGACCACTAGTCTTCATGGCTGCTGCCCAAGACAATAGACCGTAAAAGGAAAGTTGTAGAGAGGGAGAGGGAGATGTTTACTCACAAACTCTCTACCGTCTTTGCGGCTGCATCTGTGACTTACGCAGCGTGTGCTGCTCTTCGTACGCGCGCACATACGCTCAAACATGCACACATACACCCCTCACTTACACAGGAGATGGATCTCGAACCTGGCAAACACAGTTAATAAGGTGAGAAAACAAACACGCCCATATACACACATCGACAGAAGGTAATTACTATTACACACTCAGGAACTTCAAGGCAAAAGACTTAAAACATC
The DNA here is from genome assembly GCF_038502225.1 of Cherax quadricarinatus. Taxonomy (NCBI): domain Eukaryota; kingdom Metazoa; phylum Arthropoda; class Malacostraca; order Decapoda; family Parastacidae; genus Cherax; species Cherax quadricarinatus. The sequence continues at coordinate 10,261,496 of NC_091325.1, read as the reverse complement.
CGGTGAAGCAAGCTCAGACTCTCAGATAATGTTAACCATCTTTTTAAGAAAATGAACAGGCTAGGAAAATAGAAGACAGTTATGTCAAAATCACTGAAGAAAATACAATGATAAAAAAGTAGGCTTGAAGTGTTAAGGAAGATGGTACTGGAACAAACACTGATTTTCAATTGAAAAGGGAGATTGAAAATCAATTACTGAGGGAGAAGAAAAATGACTCATAAATATGATGACATAAGCTTAATGGTTTTTGGCACTCATGAGGAAGTAGTGGGATATGAGAACTAGAAAATTATGAGAAGGATGAGAAGAGGCTGTTTTGACTAATGTTCACACAAATGCAGCATGAGAAAAAATTACCAGAGTCATAAAGAAATAAGAATGCTGTAAGAATATACAAATTACATTTACCCTTCAAAGGAGTATTGGGTAAAACACAACAAAAAAATGAAATTAGAAAATTAGGAAGAAAACAAGTTTTTACATAGTGGTAAAGCCAAATCTAATAACACCACAAAGAAACAAACACAAGATACATAGCAACCCGACAAAAGAACACGAAATAGTGGGATAAACGTAGTTGGAAAGAGTTTTCATATTTAGATGGGGTAATATTAAAAAGACTAGAAATAAAGAACACTTTAAATGAAAAAAAAAAACGATAATATCTGCAAGAAATTTAAAAAAAAAATCAGTTGAGGTTGTGTTCTACGGGAAGTATTCAGCGTCGAGAAGACATGGTAAGGAAGAAAAGAGAGAAAGTAGCAGTATTGGTTAAAAAAAAAAAAAAAAAAAGATTTAGGCTGAGCAAAATGAAAATCAAAATGTAAAAATGCTAAAATCTTAGTGAAAATAATCTAAATAAAAAAAAAAAAAATCATAGTAATTAATGTATTTGACCCAACGATAATACTTTTGAAAGGGAAGAGATGGATAAGAAAATTTATGGATTACATATTAAACTCAAGGAATTGTTGATGAAGAGTGAACCAGAAAATGAAAAGTTATTGTATTTGGGGATTTTTAACTACAAGTAAATAAACTGCTCAGCTTGTGAAGCTGGAACTGCAGACAAATGGTCAGTACAATTTCTAAATATAATATATAAAATTTTGTTCATCAGCATATAAAACCATAATTTATATTGAGGTGGACCAGTAAGCCAGTGGAAAACCTCGGTCAGATGACTAAAACATCCAGCCTCGGGTCATCATATGACTAAGACCCGCGTCAGGAATCACTAGTTCCGTTTCCTGACAAACTTTACTTAAGGATATAAACCCGAATTTCGGAACAATTTCTAGTATTTACTAGAAAAGAGAGGAGGAGATTATTATCGTATAAAATCCAAATCCACTCAGAAAAAGAGGATAATTTTGCTTTGGTGATAACATATGCAGTCAAATATAATTTAGGAGATAAAAAAGAAACATAAACAGAAACGTCTACGACATGAGAAATGAGAATACAATGCATTAAGAGAGCATTTCAGAGAAACTTACTGGGATGTAATGTTACGAGAAAAAGATGAAACTAGCTTATTCAAATAGTTCTGCAACTTGTATGGAAATGGAATCAAACAGTTTATTCCAAAAGGAATTTAAGATGAGGTAATGCTGAATAGTTTAATAGTTGGTACTGGAGAGATATGAAAGAGAAAGAACTGGGAACCGATGTATGGTTTGATTTCATCAGAAAGGAGAGGAGAAAAGAAAATTTAAAAAAAAAAAAATGGACAAAAGTAATGTTGAACTAAATCTTTTATTAAAATTTGCAAAATTCAAACTTAATGTTAAAGGCAAAATACAAATTATCAAGGACAATATAATCACCGAAGATAACGACAAATTATTATTATTATTATTATTATTATTATTATTATTACTAATACATATTCACAGGGGAAAAACCCTAAATCCATATGGATTATACAGCGCCTAGGAATGGGAGGTAATCATAATCAGCTAAAGAAGGGAAGGGAAGCTCGAATTCCTTGATACAAGAACATTTCAACACTATCAAGCCTTCTCCCCGCTCTTCCTTTCCTCCTTGAAAGCTTGAAAGAGCCGCGAGTTCGGTTCTACTCCTGTAACTACATGCAAATTAGGCTGAATTAAACAGTAATAACAACCATAATAGCACTGTATATATTATAAGCATATCTGCACTGCACGAGCGGAGCTTAAGGTCACTGACCTCATTAATAATCTCATACGAAGTAAAATTTTAAATTTTTCTAGCAGTATTAAAAAATGTGCAGCAGTCCACTTTCCATGGTTTGTTTACATTACGACTTGTTGAACACAGAGGAGCACCCAGCATGGCCCCGAGGTGTTAGTGGTGGTAACCGCGCTGATTTCATTGGTGGTGGTGAAAGTTTTTTAAACAAAATTGGATACATCTGCAGTGTTATGTTACCATACTCTTTATGCTAGTTACATAGTGGAAAGAAAAGCTAGCAATGTTTATGTGTCACATTCCATCACGTAGGATGGGGATTCTCGCAAGGCGTTGAAATCAATCAGCCTAAGCTGGGATATCGTGACGTGCAGTGGGGGCAATGGTAGATGTGACCGAGTTGGAAATTGTGGTGGATGTGGTGATACTAGTGTTGCTAGTGGTAGCAGTGGTACTAGATGTGGAAAGTATATTATGAACATAGACAGTTTCCACATATTAATTAATATGTATAAATTAACAGTGAAACAAGCTTATTTTCAAAGCTTTAATCTTCAAAAATCAGCATCCTTACTTTTAACATACCGCACATGTAAAACTCATGATTACATCAGAAAAATAATAGTATTGTTTCAAGATAAAATACGCTTTCTAACTGTATATAATTATTGAGAAATATGAGAATAAGAGAAAGAAGAATCATGTTTCAATATTTTTTGTGTCAAATATTAGCAGATATCAAGGCTTATTATCCCTTGAACTAATATGCTAAATATTCTACAGTCTGCAGGATGGATATGGGTTATACAATCAACTAAATATTTTAGTTGCAATAAATTAGTATAAATAGTATGAAATAATCATATATTGCCCTTCATATATTATATTTGTTATTAATATCAGTACAATAATATTTGAACGCCATAACCCTTCAAATGGGAACTTTGACTATGGTGAAGAGTTCTTATTTCAAGGCCCTGTTCCTATCTTCCCAATTCTTGAAGTAAGCCTGATTACTTCCAGTTCTACAGACGCTGTGTGACTCCTACGAGTGTAGAGCTTCATTTCCTCATTAATAAAATAATAATAGGTAATGCTATAGGAGAGATTTTCCCATATAACTCAGCATCTAAAGTGTTCAATAGTATTTTGAAGCAAAAATAGCAAAAGACTACTTCATGTATTACATTAAGTCAGTATCACAACACAAGTAAATTTACTTGTTACAGGACCTCCTCAGAGGCAATGCGTTGATGCAAAGATGGCCTCTTGATAGAAAGAATGGGACTTGTCCTCGCCCTCAATGGATAGAACCTAATTTAATACCATTTTCCAGACGCTTCCCTTGAAAGTAATAATAATCTGTTGGAGGCATGACTAATAAAAATATCAGGTATGTAATTTTTGCTAGTGTGTATTTTGATACATGTTGTTAAGTTTTTAGACTACAATAATTTAATTTACTTGATAAGAGAGAAATCTGAGTTGAGTGAAATATTATACATCTAAGACTGAGCTGAATTTTTTTTATTTGTTTTTATAGGTGTGTATCTCTCATTGTGTATAACTACACACTCCAATTTTGGAGATTAAATTATTCTTGACTAATCGAGAACAGGTTACATTTAACCTGTTGTCGATTAATGTTGTCAATAGGCTCAAAATCCATTAAGTCAAACATCTATAATCACCGTGTATATAAACCGAGGGGTGTTTTATAACTGTGTATATACACTGAGGAGCTTACCTTAATGTGACGTTGGTAAGATTAATTGTTGCTACAGTGGTAGTGGTTGTGATTAAGGAGGTAGCGGTCGTAGTAACTACCTTGTTAAGTTTCAAGACTTGTTAATTAAGGTTGCAGTTCACCTAAACATTAAATCAAGAACAAGATACAAAGAGCGTAATGGAAGTAATGAAAAAACACAGATACGAAGAAAGCATTTATTGTGACAACATGAAGCACTACTCACATCAAAACGTTGCCATAATATAAGTTTGCTGTGAGCCTGACTTTTCCTTAGTCAGATCAATATTACATTACATTTACTGACATTTACTGAGAAATAAACAATTCGGTGATTAGGCAAATCCATGGATATACTCTGGTAATGGAGGCTTTAGTAGTGCCACGAGCGGTGATAATGG
>NC_091325.1:10214670-10249670 GCF_038502225.1 Cherax quadricarinatus | reverse complement strand
CTACCAATACATAATCCAACAAACTACTGTCATTTCGCCATACATCATATCTTGTATACTTATTTATCCTCTTTTTCTTAAAATATGTATTACCTATATCTAAACCCCTTTCTATACAAAGTTCAATCAAAGGGCTCCCATTATCATTTACACCTGGCACCCCAAACTTACCTACCACACCCTCTCTAAAAGTTTCTCCTACTTTAGCATTCAGGTCTCCTACCACAATTACTCTCTCACTTGGTTCAAAGGCTCCTATACATTCACTTAACATCTCCCAAAATCTCTCTCTCTCCTCTGCATTCCTCTCTTCTCCAGGTGCATACACGCTTTTTATGACCCACTTCTCGCGTCCAACCTTTACTTTAATCCACATAATTCTTGAATTTACACATTCATATTCTCTTTTCTCCTTCCATAACTGATCATTTAGCATTACTGCTACCCCTTCCTTTGCTCTAACTCTCTCAGATACTCCAGATTTAATCCCATTTATTTCCCCCCACTGAAACTCTCCTACCCCCTTCAGCTTTGTTTCGCTTAGGGCCAGGACATCCAACTTCTTTTCATTCATAACATCAGCAATCATCTGTTTCTTGTCATCCGCACTACATCCACGCACATTTAAGCATCCCAGTTTTATAAAGTTTTTCTTCTTCTCTTTTTTAGTAAGTGTCTAGAGGAGAAGGGGTTACTAGCCCATTGCTCCCGGCATTTTAGTCGCCTCATACGACACGCATGGCTTACGGAGGAAAGATTATTTTCCACTTCCCCATGGACAATAGAAGAAATAAAGAAGAACAAGAGCTATTTAGAAAAAGGAGAAAAACCTAGATGTATGTATATATATATATATGCATGTGCGTGTCTGTGAAGTGTGACCAAAGTGTAAGTAGGAGTAGCAAGATATCCCTGTTATCTAGCGTGTTTATATATATATATATATATATATATATATATATATATATATATATATATATATATATATATATATATATATATATATATATATATATATATATATATATATATATGCAATAAGATCACAATAAACAGGTGATTTCAGAATATGCAAAACAACCACTGTGAAAGAATAGAGAAATTTCATGCGCTTTCGTGACTACTCACATTATCAAGGAACTATGAAAGTAAAGCATCCAAGGAAGCTATATAAAGGGTCTGGCCAACACCTCACTATCAGATCCCACAACAGTTAAACACCTGATGCGCGCCGGCCCAACTGGACAGGTCCATCGCACAACCCACCAACAAACTATTCTACCCAAGAACATTTTAAAAATTATTATTTGTCCAGTGTATTATTAAATTCTTCCCAAATTTTATTAATTACAAATGGATCTAATTTATATAAACCAAAGGAAATATTCATATTATTGTCAAAACTGTTTTTCATGAAACAAGATTCAATTATATTCCTGTCGACAATGGACTTGCTTGATACTACTTTCTCAACTTTTTGAAAATGAATTGGATGGTTAAAATCTCTTACATGAATAAATAGAGCATTGGAATCTTGTCCAGTTCTAATGCTATATTTATGTTGTTTTAATCTTAGTTCGAGATTTTTACCAGTTTGACCATAATAAACTTTATCGCAAATTTTACAAGGAATCTTATAGACACATCCATCAGCATTTTGGGGGGAATAGTTTGTTGGTGGGTTGTGCGAAGGACCTGTCCAGTTGGGCCGGCGCTCGTCAGGTGTTTAACTGTTGTGGGATCTGATAGTGAGGTGTTGGCCAGACCCCTTATATACCTTCCTTGGATGCTTTACTTTCATAGTTCCTTGATAATGTGAGTAGTCACGAAAGCACTTGGAATTTCTCTATTCTTTCACTGCGGTTGTTTTGCATATATATATATATATATATATATATATATATATATATATATATATATATATATATATATATATATATATATATATATATATATATAAATAAATAAATATATATATATGTATATATATATATATATATATATATATATATATATATATATATATATATATATATATATATATATATATATATATATATATATATATATATATATATATCTTTCAACACACCGGCCGTGTCCCACCGAGGTGGGGTGGCCCAAAAGGAAAAACGAAAGTTTCTCCTTCTACATTTAGTAATACATACAGGAGAAGGGGTTACTAGCCCCTTGTTATATATATATATATATATATATATATATATATATATATATATATATATATATATATATATATATATATATACATGTGTAGGAGGTAGGTTACTGAAAGCAGTGAAGAGTTTTTACGAGGATAGTGAGGCCCAAGTTAGAGTATGTAGGAAAGAGGGAAATTTTTTCCCAGTAAAAGTAGGCCTTAGACAAGGATGTGTGATGTCACCGTGGTTGTTTAATATATTTATAGATGGGGTTGTAAGAGAAGTAAATGCGAGGGTCTTGGCAAGAGGCGTGGAGTTAAAAGATAAAGAATCACACACAAAGTGGGAGTTGTCACAGCTGCTCTTTGCTGATGACACTGTGCTCTTGGGAGATTCTGAAGAGAAGTTGCAGAGATTGGTGGATGAATTTGGTAGGGTGTGCAAAAGAAGAAAATTAAAGGTGAATACAGGAAAGAGTAAGGTTATGAGGATAACAAAAAGATTATGTGATGAAAGATTGAATATCAGATTGGAGGGAGAGAGTATGGAGGAGGTGAACGTATTCAGATATTTGGGAGTGGACGTGTCAGCGGATGGGTCTATGAAAGATGAGGTGAATCATAGAATTGATGAGGGAAAAAGAGTGAGTGGTGCACTTAGGAGTCTGTGGAGACAAAGAACTTTGTCCTTGGAGGCAAAGAGGGGAATGTATGAGAGTATAGTTTTACCAACGCTCTTATATGGGTGTGAAGCGTGGGTGATGAATGTTGCAGCGAGGAGAAGGCTGGAGGCAGTGGAGATGTCATGTCTGAGGGCAATGTGTGGTGTGAATATAATGCAGAGAATTCGTAGTTTGGAAGTTAGGAGGAGGTGCGGGATTACCAAAACTGTTGTCCAGAGGGCTGAGGAAGGGTTGTTGAGGTGGTTCGGACATGTAGAGAGAATGGAGCGAAACAGAATGACTTCAAGAGTGTATCAGTCTGTAGTGGAAGGAAGGCGGGGTAGGGGTCGGCCTAGGAAGGGTTGGAGGGAGGGGGTAAAGGAGGTTTTGTGTGCGAGGGGCTTGGACTTCCAGCAGGCATGCGTGAGCGTGTTTGATAGGAGTGAATGGAGACAAATGGTTTTTAATACTTGACGTGCTGTTGGAGTGTGAGCAAAGTAACATTTATGAAGGGATTCAGGGAAACCGGCAGGCCGGACTTGAGTCCTGGAGATGGGAAGTACAGTGCCTGCACTCTGAAGGAGGGGTGTTAATGTTGCAGTTTAAAAACTGTAGTGTAAAGCACCCTTCTGGCAAGACAGTGATGGAGTGAATGATGGTGAAAGTTTTTCTTTTTCGGGCCACCCTGCCTTGGTGGGAATCGGCCGGTGTGATAATAAAAAAAAATAAAAAAAAAATATACATATATATATATATATATATATATATATATATATATATATATATATATATATATATATATATATATATATATATATATATATATATATATATATATATATATATATATATATATATATATATATATATATATATATATATATATATATATATATGTATCTTCTATTTTCTTTCCAGTTCTTGTTCTTTTTTATTTCCTCTTACGTCCATGGGGAAGTGGAACAGAATTCTTCCTCCGTAAGCCATGCATGTTGTAAGAGGCGACTAAAATGCCGGGACCAAGGGGTTAGTAACCCCTTCTCCTGTATATATTACTAAATGTCAAAGGAGAAACTTTCGTTTTTCGTTTTGGGCCACCCCACCTCGGTGGGATACGGCCGGTGTGTTGAAAGATATATATATATATATATATATATATATATATATATATAAATATATATATATATATATATATATATATATATATATATATATATATATATATATATATATATATATATATATATATAATGCACACATGTGAATATTCAATTATGAATTAACAAAAAAAAGCCAAATACGTGCGTATTATATGCACCAGAACATCTAGAAATGCGGACGTAGTTATCTGACTCGCAAAGAGTCAACTTTCTAGCTTGTGCTCATATGGCACGAGTCTACTCAGTAGTCATCATTATTAAATTAAAGGTCAATGACGATCTTAAGAAAATTATTTCTATAACACACTTTCTATAAACAATGAATAAGCTAAAAATACAGTTGAACACACACACACACACACACACACACACACACACACACACACACACACACACACACACACACACATACAGGGGCCAGGAGCTGAGTATCGACCCCTGCAACCACAATTAGGTGAGTACACACACAATACACACACGCGCGCGCGCATACAAATGCATACATATGTACATAGAAATTAATATATGGGAAGGGGAAAGACCATCGATACTAAGTACAAACTCGGAGAACAGAGGCTTCAATTCACTCTCCCTCTCAAATAGATAGAGGTGGGCATAGTACCGAACATATCTCTATAGGCGTACATCAACCTAAGAACCCTTCCCAACAGGAATGTTACGACTAGGATCGAATTCATTTTGGAGTATGCAGAACCTACGTGGATTCTGCACTTTACACTGTCTGCTGCATCAATTTTTATGATAAACTTTTCAAGGGTTGAAATTAGGCACACGAGGCCTCCACCGGGTTCACTCACTCGTTGCAACAAAGACCCTGTAAGAACTTGTAATAAAGACTTGGATACAAAGGCACGTTATACCGCATGAAAACAGACCCAAAATGCAATAACTTAGAACGTGTTTATTGTAAACATTTTGGTCCTGGGATCTTGGTAAAGACCGGTTAAGAGGCAAGGACAGGAGCTGAGATTCAGCCCATGGGTACAAATGTACCCTCTCACCCTGCCCGACGCTCAGCAAAACACCCACATTGTATCTTCAAGGTGTGTGAACAGCTAAATCTCTCTTCATATCCTCTCTGTGGCTGCTTCAGTGGCATCCCCCTCACAATCAGCACATTGGTAATGGGCCTGAATTACCTGCACGTTCATAAAGGTTATTGATGGTGTAGGGTGGGTGTGAGGTGCAAGTGATAAGTGTTGGTGTGATGAAAATGTGTGGTGTGTGTGTGATGAAAATGAGTGTGCGTGTATGTGTGTGTGTGTGTATGTGTGTGTTTGGTGTGACGAAAATGTGTATGTGTATTTTTGTGATTATTTTTTTTTTTGTGTGTGTACTCAATGAGTTGTACTCGCAGACTTGTGTTTGCAGGGGTCAGTTCCCAGCCCTTGACTCCAGCCACTTAAGCAAAAATCACCGGCAGTATTGGTTCTGGTTTTGTCATACCAACTAAAATAACTTATGACACCTAATAAAACAACTTTCTTTTTACCGATACTGTTTTCTCATCTTGTTCATTCTATTTATTAACCACCATGAGATGTAAAAAGCAAAAATAACATTTATTTCACCACTTCCCCTTCCACGCACCTCTGTGCGCTTGCTCTCCCTCAGTGGGCACCTAGCTCTCTCTTGCAGTGCTCCCCTTCCTTTGTATTTGACTGGCTCGTCCTCCTTATTTCCCACTTCTACCACTACCACTACCCCTTCTACTACTACTACTTCTACTACTACTACTACTACTACTACTACTACTACTACTACTGATGAAATTAAGACACATGTGCGGCGTCTGGTTGTCTTTGTTGTGGACGTTTCGCCATCCAGTGGCTGGCTGGATGGCGAAACGTCTACGATAGGGATGCCCGGGTGTTGCGCATGTGTCTTAATTTCATCTTGTCGGTATTATATACCATTCTTTTACTACTACTACTACTACTACCACCACCTCTTCCTGCCTATATATAGCCGTCCTGCTCCACTTCTGGTTAGTGTGACTTTGTCAATGGTCCAAGTCGGACCGAAACGTCGTCGTAAGCTTCTCTCTTTTATGTGCGGGTTATTTGTGTAAAAAGCAAATCCTGACAGCCCTGTACTTCTCGTTCCTGTTTTTTTTACCATAATATTATATCATGAACAATATATTGTTAAATTCAGCTATTATTTACAGCTTAAACTAAATGCATATTTTTTGTAGTACTGCAAAAGACAATATATTTCAAGTAAATTATAAATTCGAATTTCATCCGTAAGCTTTAATTCAGGAACAAATAATGCGCGCACACACACACACAACACACACACACACACACACACACACACACACACACACACACACACACACACACACACACACACACACACACACACACACACACACACACAGGAAAAGAAGGAGATTAGTAGAAGAGCCAGAAACGAGTATGCACAGATAAGGAGGGAGGCCCAGCGACAGTATGAAAACGACATAGCATCGAAAGTCAAATCTGACCCGAAACTGCTGTATAGCCACATCAGGAGGAAGACAACAGTCAAGGACCAGGTGATAAAGCTGAGGAAAGAAGGTGGAGAACTCACAAGAAACGATCAAGAGGTATGTGAGGAGCTCAACACGAGATTTAAGGAAGTATTTACAGTAGAGACAGGAAGGACTCTGGGGGGATAGATAAGATGGGGACACCAGCAAGGAATACACCAACAAGTGTTGGACGACATACATGCAGATGAGGAGGAGGTGAAGAAACTGCTAAGGGACATCGATACCTCAAAGGCAATGGGACCGGACAACATCTCCCAGTGGGTCCTTAGAGAGGGAGCAGATATGTTGTGCGTGCCACTTACCACAATCTTCAACACGTCCCTGGAAACTGGGCAACTACCTGAGGTATGGAAGACGGCAAATGTAGTTCCCATTTTTAAAAAAGGAGACAGAAAAGAGGCACTAAACTATAGACCTGTGTCATTGGCGTGTATTGTATGCAAAGTTATGGGGTGAGTATAACACCGAGCATGTCTCCGGAAGCACACATCAATCAGATAACTGCTGCAGCATATGGGCGCCTGGCAAACCTGAGAACAGCATTCCGATACCTTAGTAAGGAATCGTTCAAGACACTGTACACCGTGTATGTCAGGCCCATACTGGAGTATGCAGCACCTGTTTGGAACCCGCACTTGATAAAGCACGTCAAGAAACTAGAGAAAGTACAAAGGTTTGCGACAAGGTTAGTTCCAAAGCTAAGGGGAATGTCCTATGAAGAAAGATTAAGGGAAATCGGCCTGACGACACTGGAGGACAGGAGGGTCAGGGGAGACATGATAACGACATATAAAATACTGCGTGCAATAGACAAGGTGGACAAAGACAGGATGTTCCAGGGAGGGGACACAGAAACAAGAGGCCACAATTGAAAGTTGAAGACACAAATGAGTCAGAGAGATATTAGGAAGTATTTCTTCAGTCATTGAGTTGTAAGGCAGTGGAATAGCCTAGAAAATGACGTAGTGGAGGCAGGAACCATACACAGTTTTAAGACGAGGTTTGATAAAGCTCATGGAGCGGGGAGAGAGAGGGCCCAGTAGCAACCGGTGAAGAGGCGGGGCCAGGAGCTAAGACTCGACCCCTGCAACCACAAATAGGTGAGTACAAATAGGTGAGTGAGTACACACACACACACACACACACACACACACACACACACACACACACACACACACACACACACACACAGCTTGGACTCGACCCCTGCAACCTCAACTAGGTGAGAGCACACACACACACACACACACACACACACGCACACACACACATTATATATATATATATATATATATATATATATATATATAACTTTCAACTGCACCCTAGTGCAACTTTTCCCAAATCTCGAAATATATATATATATATATATATATATATATATATATATATATATATATATATATATATATATATATATATATATATATATATATATATGCATATATATATATATATATATATATATATATATATATATATATATATATATATATATATATATATATATATATATATATATATATATATATATAGGATGGGGTCCACCTCTGGTGTAAATTGTGGGACCCATAGCCTCGGAGAAGTGGATAAAAAGGCTTCAAGGAAGAATATTTGGATTTCTTCCTGAAGCCATTGGAATATTCCACTTCCCCTACCACCCCATCTTTTAAACTATTTTTTTTACCTATAGGAATATTTTATTACATAATATGGCACAGAAGATTTAAGAGATACATTGTTGATATAAAGATGGCATATATATATATATATATATATATATATATATATATATATATATATATATATATATATATATATATATATATATATATATATATATATATTTCATATATATATATATATATATATATATATATATATCAACAGTTGATCCAGAATATTAGTACCGTTTTACCAGGAGCACGAGCCATTGATCCAGCCAATAGCACTCTCCTCGGTGCTCCTCTTGGGTCCAATGCCATCGATCTGGTCCTAGGAAAAAAAGTCTCAGACCTCCGGACGATGGAAAGCAGGATGAAAGACATTGACACACACGATGCCTTCTACATACTCACCAGGTGCCTGTCAACCCCAAAACTTACCTATTTTCTGAGATGCTCCCCAGCCTTCAGCAGTCCAAAACTCAAGGAATATGACTCTCTCCTGAAGGGCATGCTAGAGAGTGTATTGAATCTTTCCCTTGACGATGGACAGTGGTTGCAAGCCTCACTTCCAGTCAGGCTTGGAGGGCTAGGAGTACGCAGATCCTCCCAGATTGCTCTACCAGCTTTCCTATCCTCTTCCATTGCATCAAACGAGTTGATAAGACAAATTCTTCCTGACACCCTCAGTGACTCAGCAGGAATAGAAGACCCTAGGTATGTCAGTGCCATCACCGAATGGGAGACTCTTGCTGCTCCAGCACCAAACCCTAGTGCAGCACTGGCTCACAAACAGTCAAGCTGGGATAGCCCAATTGCTGAAAAGGTGCTTGCCAACATGCTCAGGGCTGCAACATCAGATAGGGAGATTGCCCGTCTCCAGGCTGTGAGTGCACATCACTCCGGGGACTTCCTCCAAACAGTTCCCATATCGGCAATGGGAACGCGACTCGACCCTAAGACCCTCCGTATTGCAGTGGCTCTGCGCCTTGCTGCCCCAATTCACACAGAATATATGTGTATTTGCGGCGAAGTGCAAGCAGACCAATACGGTCTACATGGTCTTAACTGTTCCAAAACCAAGGGCTGGCATGCAAGACACAATGAGGTCAACGACATCATTAAGAGAACCCTTGCTACAGCTGGATGCCCTGCCGAGAGGGAGCCACGATCACTTGCAGCAAACAATACCCACAACCCAGCAAACCGCCCCGACGGGATCACCATCTATCCTTGGAAGAATGGCAAGCTCTTAGCATGGGACTATACCTGTGTGTCCACACTGGCTGACACCTATATCCATCACAGTGTGGGGCGACAGGGAGGAGCTGCTGACCACAGGGAGGAGTACAAGATCAGCAAGTACAGAGACATTAGCCAACAGTATCAATTTGTCCCAGTGGGATCAGAGACCTTGGGATCATGGGGAAAAAATGCCACACGTTTCCTTAAAGAATTGGGTTCCAGACTCATCGACACCACCAGGGACCCAAGGGCAGCCACTTTCATGTTCCAGCGCCTCAGCGTCGCCATCCAGAGGGGAAATGCTTGCTGCATACTTGGTTCACGTCCAGCCTCGGAGGAGCTGGAGGAAATTCATCATCTTTGATACATTGTGCCATTGTATTCATGTTTATGTTTTTTTCTGTAAATGTATTTTGTTTATTAATAAATGTTCACATAGAATAAAACATATATAGGGGGTGGTAGGAGAAGAAAATATTCAAACAGCTCCGGGGAGAACCTTGAGTTTTCTCTGAGGTACGTTTATTGTCTTCTCTGAGGATGAGGGTCCCCATTCCAGCTATAGAGGTGGTACTTCCCTATATATTGTTTATATATATATATATATATATATATATATATATATATATATATATATATATATATATATATATATATATATATATATATATATACATGTTGTTACGTGTGTATCACCGATTATAAGGCAAAAATCTCATCCAGCTCCTCAGAGCTGGGGCGTGTGCCCAAAATGCAGCATGCATTACCCCTTTGAACAGCCGCGCTGAGCCGCTGGAACAGAAAACTAGCTGCCCTGGGATCCCTAGTTACCCTGATGAGTCTTTTTCCCAGCTCCTTAAGGAAATTAGATGCACTCTTTCCCCATGAGCCAAGGGTCTCTGAGCCTATGGGAACAAACATATAATGATGGGCAAGTTCTCCATATTTTCTAGACTTTTGGGACTCCCTAAAGCTGGCAGCTGCCCCTCCTTCCTCCCTGGTGTATTGGAGATAGGTATCAGCCAAGGTAGATGCACATGTATAGTCCCACACCACCTGCTTCCCATCTGTCCAGGCTTGAGGGGTGATACCATCTGGATATATATATATATATATATATATATATATATATATATATATATATATATATATATATATATATATATATATATATATATATACATATATATATATATATATATATATATATATATATATATATATATATATATATATATATATATATATATATATATATATATATATATATATATATATATATATATATATATATATATTTATATACATATACATATATATATATGCACCAACACCCCCCCTCACCCATACACATACATGCACACCTCATACACACGCGTTATAAGCATATCAAGAAATTGGAAAAACTGCGCAGTTAAAGCAAAGGAAATGTGAGTAGAGCCTAAAGGAACTAAACATGATTGCATTAGAGGATGGAAGAGGCACCAAGTGAGAAGGGATAACGACGTACAAAATATTATGATAGCTTTATAATGCAGGTATAGATAGATTTTTCGAGATTTGGGAAAAGTTGCACTAGGGTGCAGTTGAAAGTTAAAGATGAAAGTGAGTCACTGATATGTCAAAACATATTTCTTAAGGAAGATTAATAACCTGAATTAAAAAATGGCAGGAGAGGGATACAGTGTGTCGTGTAGTGAACTCTTCATAGCCCTATGCACATGAGTTGGCAGAACCTGGCCTACTTGCATAAGCATGACTTAGTAGCCCTAAGAGTGGTTACAGAAGCGTGTTCATTACAAAACTTAAGAGTAGGTATGACAGAGCCCTATTTCTTAGCTGGTAACGATCAGCTAAGAGGTAGGTCCAGCAGATGACACTCAGTCACAAAAAGTTGAGTACAGTAAGGCGAGTACACACCTTCTTCTCTTCAAAACGGTTTACTCTCCCACACACTCTCTCAGATATACACTCTCCCACGCACTCTTACCCAAGAAGCAAGTCATCTGTGAATCTGGAAGCAGCCGCATCAGACCCTCAGAGGTAAAACAATGCACTTTAAACACTCAGAGATCACTCCCCCCTGTTCTATATGCTGACCTGAGAACACAACTTGGAACTTCTGTGATATTTTGTTCCGCGGGTTTAATTGTGGCACTCGGAGAGAATCGAAAGGGAGAGAGAGAGACAGAAAGAGAAAGCAAGGACGAGTGATACATGTTAGATGAACTGGACGAGCGCATGTAGGAGGACTAGAGCTTGGAAGAACGAGGTCGCTACCCGGAGACCTCATCTTCCCTAACACAAACACGTACCTTTCTGGTACATGTTCATCACGCTCAGCAGCGACTTAATCATCCTTGCTATCAAAGTCAACAGCAAACCATAAAAAAAAAACCTACTGAATCAACAGCAAGTCACAGAGATTTTGCATTGAACCAGGTATGACCATCGAAGGCTTCAACGAGAGGACATTGAAGGACACCTTTCACAGAAAAAAAAAAAAATGGAACTGTTGAGGCAGGGGCCACCGTTTAGAGACTTATTATCTGAACACACCATCGAAATGTAAAAAAGTGGTGCACAAGTTACTCACCCGCTGCTCTTATTTCAGCTCGTAAGTTGGATTTGCACCTTGAACAACACTGTGGTATCCAAACAGCCTCACACATATAAATACATCTTTATGAAAGCTATATTGGGATAAAATTTCTTGGTTTGTCTATATCTTGCCTGCCAGAAGAGCAACTGACAAGAATGTTCAAGGAATTTTATCAGCTACATGACTCTCAATAGCCTAGACAAAACTGCCACATATTTCTATTGGATGCGACAATAGATGGAGATCGATAAATAGAATCATGATCATTGACGCGGCATTATCCTGAGTGTTAATAAAATTAAACACTCCCAAGTGCATTTACGTTGTCATTCATTATGTTATCATTACTAATCAATGGAAATATTTCCAGGCTTCATATAAATCCAAGGAACTCTGTAACATCATGTGCAAAGTGAGGCCCTCAGTGACACAGCTCTCAGATCCAATTAACTTTTCAATAGTTGACGTAGATCTCGACTAAAACTTCATTCATAGAAGATTTAATGAGCTCCATGCACTTTATATAAAAAACTACTCCTTTACTTCGTTGAATTTCTTTGCGTTATAAATTAACGATAGTGGAAACAGAAGCACGGGGCATGGTTCCGTAAGCACTCTTCAATGAAACTGAAGTTATCGTTAGTAGGATTGAGTGATACTCGTGTTTTCTTGGATCTGTCATTTCTGTGAACTTCACGATGTACACAAGAAAAATGTCAGCAAACGTCAGCTTCGTTGTCATTTAATACAAAGTTATTTCACCTCATGAAGTGACCCTATTTGAACTTTTACTCTATTTGTATCCTTATGTTAAAGACTTCACTTCATCCGCGATCATTTCATTTCTCCAGTGATTCGCTTTTGGAATACGATCTCACAACATACAGAGACTAGAGGAATAAATGTCAATTTAACAAATTAAAACCCTTGCCCTTACCTTCAAATTATCTATTATAAAAGATATTGTTAGTTACGTTAGGCTAAAAGTTCTTAGCTTGTAAAATAAATGCAAAAAATATGAATACAACCCCATGTAAAACCTTTAAGTGTAAAAAAAAATAGACGAGTTGAATATTATGGAGAAGAAGAAGAAGAAGAAGAAGAAGAAGAAGAAGAAGAAGAAGAAGAAGAAGAAGAGGAAAAATAAAAGAAAGAAATAAAAATAGTGAGCGCCGGGGTCAACACAGAGAGTGACAGGAGAATTAGCCAAAAGTTTATCATGCAACGGTAGAAGATATTCCAGTGTTGTGATCCATTGAGCGAGTGTGTGTGTGTGTGTGTGTGTGTGTGCGTGAGAGAGAGAGAGAGAAAGAGAGAGAGAGAGAGAGAGAGAGAGAGAGAGAGAGAGAGAGAGAGAGAGAGAGAGAGATCGCGCATTCACTCGCTTAATTCCCCAGACTGTTAAAAGGCCGTGACAGCTGGTATTGTGAATGCAGTTGCCAAGTCTTTATCCAAATCAATCCAGGTTTTGACAGTTCCGAGGCAGAAGAGGCATCTGAGCAGTCTTTCAGTGTTTACCCTGTCAAATCCTCCAAGCATTTTGAACGTTGCTGTCATGTCTTTCCTGATTTCTATTTTTTTTTTTTTGCCATCAGGATTAGTTCTTTCACTCTTTTTTAGATTATTCTCCTTAGCTTTGGGACCAGCCTTGTAGTTAGCCGTTGAATTTTCTCTAGTTTCTAGACATGTTTAACCCAGTGTGGGATCAATGCCTGTGTTGCTTATTCCTTGATGGTCCTAACGCATAACGTATAAAACGTCGTGAATTACTTGGTTGAGTTTTCTGAAAGTTAATCACCGGTTCGCCAAGTATGCATTTACTGCATAAAATATTTGACAGAGGTGGTCATAAGTACTTCGTCTTGAATTAGATTTGCCTTTCCTGGAAATCTCATCATTTATTCACCTCATTAATTCGTACTACTCTATCTCTTCTTGTAAGTCGTCTTCATAAATCAGAGACAATAACGAGACTTGTGAAACCTCGCTTGTGATATTTTAATTAATCTTTTATTCCGGTCTATATCTCTTCTTGTTTTTCGTTATGCATGCTTTATACTGCCATTGCATTTCTTGTTATCCCTGCCTGCTCCTGAAGAGGTATAGACCAGATTCCATGTCCGAGGCTAAAAAATGTAAGGTCATCCAAGACTGTCTATTTTTTGCATTGTAAATTTCCTGTTTAGGTTCAAGAAATTTCTTGCAGAGATTGCAAACAATAGTAAAATGTTCACTTAAGTGAATACCAGAACTTCGTTAGATGTGCGATAGATAGTTCAGCACTTTTACAGCATGTTAAGAAGTATACTTATAAAATTATCTGGTAAGCTGCTTTTATGTATTTTAAAACGCATACGTAAGTATGAGACTAGGTTAGGTAGCCTATTTATATATGATGGTATCCTTATACACTTTCACGAGGCAGAGTGAACAGCAACAACATTCCAGCAGTGAAGAGAACCGAGAACTCTGCCACAGTAAACAGATTTAAAATAAAAATGACCCTTGTTGTCAAGGACACACTTGAACAATCTATGTTTGCTAAAGTGCTAAAGTAAAGACTTAGATATTTATCAAGAAGCTTAACGAGCAACTGAGCGGGTCATCTGAAGAATTTATAAAAGTACTCAAGTTAACCTGCAAAAGAGAACCAAAAATTGCAGTGTTGTTACGAGATGTAAGGTGGGTTCTCTCTTAATTATAAAATATAAAGCTTTAAATTTAGAAAATATTACTAGTCTATCATGTCAGCCTTTAGAAAAGGAAGAGAAGGATTCAAGAGCTCTGGCTCAAGACCCGCTAACTTAGCAAGGTAAATACTCAGGTATACTTTAGCACTTTCTCGTGGATTTTTTGCTTCCTCGAGAATGTGGAGAAGCAAGAGAGAAGTTGTTTGCACATCACCAGAGCAACAAGATGATAAACAATAGAATTCATTTACTAAGAGTCTAAACATAAGTGTACATCTTGATTGGCCGCCTGAGAAAAAGCCAGCGCTTGAGAAATATGTAAATGGCGCTAAAGAACCCACATGGAGATAATAAGAAAAAAAATCTACTGTATATTCCGTCTTCGCACGGAGCCTCTGCATTAGCCAACTGAAAACGCCCAAAAATATGGTACAACTCAATTTTATTGGAATCGTTTGGTAACTGAATTGCAGATGAGAGGAACACACTCAACTACAATTCAAAATTTCGGTACCATTCATATTTTAAAATGGGTTAGTTAAAGAATAGTTTAGTATGGGCTAGTAGACCTTTAATAGTGGTCCTCTGTGCCTATGTTTTATTCAAGAGGCCTTAACATATTAACCTAAATGCTGAAAACAGCAAACTGTCCTTAAAAACAAATTCATCTTACAAATAAATTCCTTCATTAATGCGTAAATTTTAAAGATACGTATTTATAAGTTCTGCACAACGGTATACAAAATATTGGGTGGCGAATCCGGATCCACATGTCGAGGAAGGCGTCTCTGAGACTGACGCCCTGGTTTGTAAACAAATTGTATTAGTTGATGTGATATAAAAAAAAGTTGTAGAATATATTTGAAACGGTTCTTACGTTCTAAATTCTTATGGATAAATATGAAGAGAATTAAACACAAAAATCGGCATATATGAAGAATGATGAAAACAATATAAAAACAATAATCATTAACATCAATAATAATTTATTATTATTATTATTATTATTATTATTATTATTATTATTATTATTATTATTATTATTATTATATAAAATCATATAAAAATAAACTCTCGAGACATGCTGAGGAAATTCTCGTGACTAACACCCATTATGTGTTCATACTCTCATTCTCCCCTAATATTATTCCTAGTGCTAGACACTGACATATAACTTTCCTTTATCTGTGTCTAGCATTACGATACCATGAACGAATATAAGTAAATATATGAGAACAGACTGACTGATGTTGTAGTAGACAGGCTTAGGCTTGGTTGCAAGTATTTCTGGCAGTCTGGCAGACACACAGATGATCAAACTATATACATAGTATGGTCATCCCCATTGTCGCTGAACTGAATGTTATGTGTGTAATTGTTCATTTATTGAATAATATAGAGACAGGCAGTATAATAACCTATGTAATATGCCAAGGTATCTTATTAATGAAAATATGATACCAGACAGATTAAGCAATTATCCTAAAATTTCTTGCATTAGATAAGTCGACTATAGATATAAAACCGGATGGACTATTGTTAACCCCTTTTGGGCCTAATTCATAACCCATTTGTGTATCTTTATGCTCTTGAATAAAGATTCACAAAGGCTGTGGAGTGCACAGTAAACTTACCTGCTCAGCAGCGAAACCTAAATTTAAATGTCTCTGTCCTTTTCTGTCTGTTTTTAAGTCTGCATCGCTGACTCTCTCTCTCTGTCGTCATGTGTGTGGGTTTATATGTGTGTACTCACCTAGTTGTGGTTGCAGGGGTCAAGTCACAGCTCCTGGCCTCTCCTCTTCACTGGCCGCTACTGGGTCACTCTCCCTGCATCATGAACTTTATCATACCTTTTCTTAAAGCTATGAATGGATCCTGTCTCCACTACATCACTTCTCAAACTATTCCACTTCCTGACTACTCTGTGACTGAAGAAATACTTCCTAACATCTCTGTGATTCATCTGAGTCTTCAGCTTCCAACTGTGTCCCCTTGCTGCTGTGTCCCATCTCTGAAACATTCTGTGTGTGTGTGTGTGTGTGTGTGTGTGTGTGTGTGTGTGTGTGTGTGTGTGTGTGTGTGTGTGTGTGTTGTGTGTGTGTGTGTGTGTGTGTGTGTGTGTGTGTGTGTGTGTGTGTGTGTGTGTGTGTGTGTGTGTGTGTGTGTGTGTGTGTGTGTGTGTGTGTGTGTCTGTGTGCGCGCGCGTGTTATGTGTTGTGTATGAATATTTGTGTGTGTGTGTGTGTGTGTGTGTGTGTGTGTGTGTGTGTGTGTGTGTGTGTGTGTGTGTGTGTTTGCGTGTGAGCAGGAATTTCCTCCTGCCAACGAACTTCCCTGTTTATCCTGTGACGGTTCTCAACAGTTACTGTGTGTCTGTTCGCGGAAAATATCAACAGTTACTCGAGTCTAGATAATGAATCTAGATAATGAAAAAAAAAATCCCTCTGTTCAAATCTACCTGCACTAAGTATACCCTTTTTTTGTCCACCCAATATCTTTTATTGCCTTCTTTAATGTCATATCTATTGTCTCTGTTTCTAAATGTTACATAAAATAGTTATAAATATAATTTAGCTTAGTTTAGTGTCTTTCCATTTACTAACAAAAACTAGATTTTCCAAAACTTGCACCAATGTATCAAATCATTACCATAGGCAGCTTGTGAGACTTTTTCGAAATATACGTGAAATCATATGATAACCATTTTTCTTCTTTACTATGTCTGTTAAAATTGTACACATTCATATTACTGGCGACGACTTAACATATATGCACTCAAAAGGAGATTTGTTTATACTGAAAAATATTCATGATACATATAATGATAAAATTTTTGTTTGCATGTTGGGCCTAAGTAAACAAAAGGCCTCGGTCACATGTCCGAAAACTTTATGATCAGAGGACCATACGACTAAGAGTTACTTCAGAGATAATTTAATATTTATTCTAATTAAAAAAATTATCTTTCCTTCAGAATCAACAACTTTGAGCACAGTAACTTAACCTAATTTCACCCATCTCGCAACTTCTTGCTGTGGGAAAACAATTCGTTTATACAGTATCTAAAGCTTATTGCCTCCCTGAACCAAAAAAGGCTTTGATGCCAGAAAAAGGCCAAGATTCCAGAAGATAGATGTAGAGGCCAGAGAAAGTTCGGCACTGTAAAAAAACAGGTGAGGAGAGGAGGGGACTGATGATTAAGCCGGAAGAGAATGAGAGTGTGAGAGTTAAAACTTGTGAAAGTGCGAGAAAGGAACTTGAAAGCCACCATCAGGAAGAGAGTGCTAAAAAATATAAGAAAGATAATATGAGTGAGAAGGGGGCAAAGGGGGTGGGGGGAAGAAGGCTATATTTGTTTCACTTCTAACTACTATGTGAGAGAGACTAACTGACTTTTCACCTGTATGTGGTCGTCCTTGTTATCCTCCTCCTCTGCCATCATCATAAACAGCACCATCGGTACTTACTCCATTAGTATTATGAATCACTATCATAATTATTATGCATCTTGGATAGGATAAGATCCAGGTGAAGTGTCTATCACACAAAGAATAGCAATGGAAGACGCTACATATTGATCAAAGGTATCCTTAGTTGCTCCTTCAGTTAACTTTGTCCATATACATGTTAAAGTAATGGTAACGTTTTAATAATAATAATAATAATAATAATAATAATAATAATAATAATAATAATAATAATAATAATAAGAAGAAGAAGAAGAAGAAGAAGAAGAAGAAGAAGAATTGTAACTCAGTGCCTGGCTTTGAGCTGTTGTTGGGAGTGAGAAGACTTACTGCATCAACAATGCAAGCTTATATTTGGGTTTAGACGGGTGCTAATAGAGCGAGTGCATCGAACAACAGAAACGTGTTGATACTGTACTACGTTCCTGACAGGGAATCCAGAAGTTCCAGCACCTAGGGAGGGAGATACTGACGAGTGTGCACTTCATGTGTGAATCTTGTGTGCACAATTATTTATATGCTTGTTAATTTGTGCTTCCGTTGTTAAAGCTCATCTTTTATGCTTGGCTGCTTCATTCGACTGACGTCTTTTTAGCTCTTTTTTTATTCATTGTATAGAATCTCCGCCGCATCATGACCTCTTCCTCTTTTCACTTTTTACTTTTAAGTTTTAAAACTGCTTCATAACGTTTTAAGGACTTGTTTAGATGTTCAGCTTCTATTTGTTTTCCATCGTCAAGGATTCTTGCATTTTTAAATCTATTTTATCCTGTTGTCTATATCTCAGAGTATACTTTATACTGTTTTCACGTCTTCTCAAGTGGTATAAGATCAAGATCATATCATTTTTCTTAACAGCTATTACCTCTCGATTTCCGTAACATATTATATTAAATTTATTCAAGCCCCAAAAGGTCATGCATATGTTTGCTAATTATCTGTGTAATTCTGGAGATAGAATAGGGATGATGTCTACCTCAAGGACTCTATTTTTTCGAAACCTAGGTCGTCTAGCGACTCCAGTTCCTGATGTTTAGCTACGTTACTTACCACTTTTCGGGACACTCACACAACTTTGTCCAGCCAGCGGTGAATTTTGCTGTGGGTATAAGGCAATGGCTACATCACCTCATGTTTTCTTAATCACATTAGATTGCCTTATCTCGACCATAGTGCCGTCACCACTAAATATATTTTATGTTGACAAAATTCCGTATCACGTACTATTCCCCTGACTATTAAACCTACAGCAGCTACCTGACATTGAAAAATCTGTAAAATCGTATTTAGCCATCTTCGGCTTTCAAGATGTTCTTGTAGCATCCTACGGTCTAATTCCATTTATATGATTCCTAGAGTTCTGGCTTCTTCCACGAATACTTATGTCTTCTTGTCTATCAGTATATTTAAGTATTTGTACAGAAAAGCAACCAATTATTAACCCCAACACCAAGAGCTCGAGGGGAGGAAACTGGAATTGATATTAATGGACCATCTCGGGTGGTAAAATTGCTTCGCCGATTAATTCGTATTTACTACGTGATCAATGAAAAATTCACATCATAAACTTTTATCAATCTGCAGTGACTGCAGTCTATAACTGTTATTGCTAAATTCCACGTTACATAAAGCAAAGTATTACCTAAATTACGACATTGTTTACAAAGTAACACAGTGCCAATTAAAAGTGATAATTTATCCCTAAGTAGTAAGATAATTTCTTAACGGCAATTGTCTTGCTGATCTGTATGAAGACAGTAATATTTTATGAGAGAAATGGATGCTTTCAATCTGATCAAAATTTTGTTTCGTAAGAATATTAAAAAAAATTGTATGGAATTCTGACTTGAGCTCAGGACGTCCCAAAATAGTTAATGCCTTTTTTTTTTTTTTTTTTTTTTTTTTTTTTTTTTTTTTTTTTTTTAGAATTTTAATTGTTTAGTTGCTTTTGGCGACCGTGGGAGGTTTCTATCATCTTTATCTACTTACAGCAGGAAGTTAAGGCTAGTAGATAAGACTGGTTTGTGAGGAAGGTTAGATAAATAGGTCGATAGAAGTAGGCACAGGAAAACCTTTTGACGTAGGTAGTTAGACAAGTAGATAGGGAGGCCTGTCTGTCTGACTACCTACCCACCTCAGAGAAGATAACTGAGGATGTGAAGAAGGCGAGGTAGATAAATAAACAGGCCAGGGCGCGTGGCCCGGCACGTCGGTATATACCTGTCGCGCGGCTGAGCGAGAGCATCACTCTGGCCTGTGGTGCCACCTTGAACACAGCACACCACCTCGCTCTCTCACCCCTCAGGCACTACGTAGGTCTGCGAGCATTTCTGAGGTGCCCACACTGAGTCTACCTGTATCAACCTCTGTCCGTGCCCACGCCTTGGCTGCGTGTATCGAGTTGCATCCACGCCAACAAGTGCCTTAATCCTCCAGGAACAAAAGCATTATCTCAGTAATACATTGAATTCTTTTTTACTTTTTTGAGCACTGAACAGTACTTGGTAGCATGCTGAACAGTAATTTATGTATTCGTTAAGTTTTACGTATCTGCTAATTTGACTTATTTTAAAATAATTTTGTCGTGCTGAAAGTAGAAAGCTGTTCAATTATAGGACCTCTGTAGGCGAATTGACACGCACTTGAACAGTGAATCCAATTTCTAGTGTTTGTGAGTGAAGTTCAGAGAGGAACTGGAGGACTTCTCTCTTTATCTTGTCAAGTGTTGGGCGTTACTAGTTAAATAACAACAGAGGTACGTTACTGCTCCAGTGTGTGATAGGTAGCAATCCCAAAATCTCAAAAAAGTAATACTGAAAAATAACTTAGATCTGTCATTCTATGTGGTGGTTAGCAGAAGAAATTATTAATACAATCACTGTTCCAGAGAGGAACTGATTTCGTTACTAATTTTGTCCTGAGACTCTCCTGTAGAAGGATCAAGATATCCATAGGATCTAAGAAAGTGCACAGAACGTGCTGAGAAAGTGTCAGAAAGTGCCGAAAGAAGACAAGTGTCTACACTGATTTGAACATAACACCCGGTGAGAGTCAGGGACCCACCCGCCAGCATGAACAGGTAAGTGACAAACAAGCGAGTTCATCCAATTCTCACCAGTGTAGAAGCCACTTCCCTCGCCACCCACACACCTACTCATCCATCCTCTCTACTGCTCATTCAGTTTTCCGTCCACTCACACACCCGCACATCCATCATCCATGCCATCCACCTACCCGTTTGTCCTACTACCCAGTTGCCCACAACACCTCACTCTCTAATCCTCCTGCCGTATACACATTCATTCCGCCTTCATCTCATCCACATATCCATTCACCTACCTAGCCATCCTCTCACCCGCTTACCCATACAACCTATTCATTCTCTCACTTACGCATCTGCCCAATATATCCATTCCTCTGAATGTTCATGCAATACATTTTATTAAGAGAATTGATGCGCCGATGGTTGAGTGAAGGTAAGACGTAAACAAAATGATTAAAGTGAATTTAGAATGATGAGTAATTTAACGGATTTTTCTGGAGTATTTACGGATTCATACCAATGAAAGAATGGTCTGCTGTGAATTCATGAAGGTCTTAAGTTAACCAGGGTTTGATGACCGGGTAACCTGTAGTATTGTTTATCGGGACTGATCTACGAGGGCTTTTCCACGACGATAATTCAATAGTCTCAACCAGAGTGCATTAAGCAAAACATTAATCCATCTACTGATTAATTATAATTGACAATTGGTTCTATCCCATTTAAGATGTATTTACATTTTTCTAGTTTAACAGGAATGGTGTAGACTTGATATATATATATATATATATATATATATATATATATATATATATATATATATATATATATATATATATATATATATATATATATGCAAAACAACCACTCTGAAAGAATAGAGAAATTCCAAGCGCTTTCGTGACTACTCACATTATCAAGGAACTATGAAAGTAAAGCATCCAAGGAAGCTATATAAGGGGTCTGGCCAGCACCTCACTATCAGATCCCACAACGGTTAAACACCTGACGCGCGCCGACCCAACTTGGATAGGTCCTTTGCACAACTCACCCACAAACTATTCTACCCAAGAAAATTTAAAAATTATTATTTGTCCAGTGTATTATTAAATTCTTCCCAAATTCTATTAATTATAAATGGATCTAATTTATATAAACCAAAGGAAATATTCATATTATTGTCAAAACTGCTTTTTATGAAACAAGATTCAATTATATTCCTGTCGACAATGGACTTGCTTGATACTACTTTCTCAACTTTTTGAAAATCAATTGGATGGTTAAAATCTCTTACATGAATAAATAGAGCATTGGAATCTTGTCCAGTTCTAATGCTATATTTATGTTGTTTTAATCTTAGTTCGAGATTTTTACCAGTTTGACCGTAATAAACTTTATCGCAAATTTTACAAGGAATCTTATAGACACATCCATCAGCATTTTGGGGGGAATTCTTTATCAAAAGTTTTTTTTACTGTATCAAGATTTTTGAATATAACTTTAATATTAAAAGTCTTAAGAAGAGAAGGCATATCAACCAAGTTTTCATGGTAAGGGAGAACCAACATATTTTTAGTTGAATAAGGCTGGTTGTCCCTTTTTGGATTGTAAAAAGTATTTCTAGCAACTTTAAAAGATTTATCAATTACATTTCTTGGGTATTTTAAATCATTACCTATTTCATAAATTTTGGATATTTCCTCATCTATGAACTCAGGACTACAAATTCGTAAAGCTCTCAAAAACATTGATGAGAAAACAGACAGTTTGACTCTATCTTGAAGCGAGGAATAATAGTGGACATAGGAACAGTTATTTGTAGGTTTTCTGTAAATTTTAAATTTGAATTCATTATTACCCTTAATAATTAAAACATCTAGAAAAGGCAATGAGTTATTTTCTTCAAACTCAACAGTAAAGTTTATAGAATGGGCTAAGCTATTTAATTTTCCAAGGAAATGGTGTATATCTACATTTTTGGGCATAAGACACAAAATATCATCAACATATCTGAACCATTTAGCTCTATTAGGGAGGATTGTGTTAAGCAACCTCGTTTCAAAAAATCCATGTATAGGTTACTAAGAACAGGTGAAAGAGGATTTCCCATTGCCATACCAAACTTCTGAGTGTAAAACTTATCATTAAATACAAATTTTGCATCAACAATGCAAAGTTTAATAAGTTTAATGGTAGTAGGAACTGGCAATGGTAAATCATAGTTAACGAGTTCTTCAGATAAGAAACTTAATAAATCATCAACAGGAACTTTCGTAAACAAGGAAGTAACATCAAAACTAACCATGTTAAAATCATTTAAGTCAGTCAAGGAGCTTAATTTATCAACCAAGTCTAAGTTGTTTTTAACATTAAAGTTAGAAATTTTGCCAACAATAGGGCTCAAAATATCAACAAGCCATTTGGATAATTTATATGAAACTGACCCTATGGAGCTAATAATTGGTCTGACTGGATTCCCTGGTTTGTGTGTTTTTATTAGTCCATACATGTAAGGTAAAGATGGATTAGTGGAAGTAAATTGTTTGACTAATTCATCTTTGCCTTTCAGTAGAAGTTTTATTGTTTTATTGAAATTGCTGTTAACGGTTTCTAGGGAATTTTTCCTAATGAATTCAATGAATTCAAATTTAAAATTTACAGAAAACCTACAAATAACTGTTCCTACGTCCACTATTATTCCTCGCATCAAGATAGAGTCAAACTGTCTGTTTTCTCATCAATGTTTTTGAGAGCTTTACGAATTTGTAGTCCTGAGTTCATAAATGAGGAAATATCCAAAATTTATGAAATAGGTAATGATTTAAAATACCCAAGAAATGTAATTGATAAATCTTTTAAAGTTGCTAGAAATACTTTTTACAATCCAAAAAGGGACAACAAGCCTTATTCAACTAAAAATATGTTGGTTCTCCCTTACCATGAAAACTTGGTTGATATGCCTTCTCTTCTTAAGACTTTTAATATTAAAGTTATATTCAAAAATCTTGATACAGTAAAAAAAACTTTTGATAAAGAATTCCCCCCAAAATGCTGATGGATGTGTCTATAAGATTCCTTGTAAAATTTGAGATAAAGTTTATTACGGTCAAACTGGTAAAAATCTCGAACTAAGATTAAAACAACATAAATATAGCATTAGAACTTGACAAGATTCCAATGCTCTATTTATTCATGTAAGAGATTTTAACCATCCAATTGATTTTCAAAAAGTTGAGAAAGTAGTATCAAGCAAGTCCATGGTCGACAGGAATATAATTGAATCTTGTTTCATAAAAAGCAGTTTTGACAATAATATGAATATTTCCTTTGGTTTATATAAATTAGATCCATTTATAATTAATAGAATTTGGGAAGAATTTAATAATACACTGGACAAATAATAATTTTTAAATTTTCTTGGGTAGAATAGTTTGTGGGTGAGTTGTGCAAAGGACCTATCCAAGTTGGGTCGGCGCGCGTCAGGTGTTTAACCGTTGTGGGATCTGATAGTGAGGTGCTGGCCAGACCCCTTATATAGCTTCCTTGGATGCTTTACTTTCATAGTTCCTTGATAATGTGAGTAGTCACGAAAGCGCTTGGAATTTCTCTATTCTTTCAGAGTGGTTGATTTGCATATTCTGAAATCACCTGTTTACTGTGATCTTATTGCATATATATATATATATATATATATATATATATATATATATATATATATATATATATATATATATATATATATATATATATATATATATATGTAGGAACTGAATGGGAAGAAATTATTTTGATTATTTTGGTTTATGCCTTTTCACACCGCAGCTGCAGTGTTTCTTTAGGAGTAAAGCAATTTGAAAAAATGGAATGCAGAAGAGCCCAAACAGATTTCTCCAAGGACTCCTTGCAGCAAGAAGAGATGGAAACCAGCAGCCAGAGTACCCAGCCACGCCATGACGTCAAGTGTCAAAATGCTTGTTGCTCTTTTATTCAAAAAGGAAAGACATTCGGCGACCCTGTGATGATTACTGACATGTTATGTGGATCATTTAATACCGTTAATTACCATGGACTTATCTTTCGCTTTCATCTTTACTTAAGATACTTTCCTTGACATCAGGCACTTGAGGTCGCGGCATGGCTGAGTCCTCGGGCTGGAGGTGAAAAGCATGGTGCCTTTATTCTAAAGGTGTGAGGATATAGCTGTTCAGAGGGTCATCTGATCTGTGATGTCAGTACGCTTCTGGAATGTCAGTGATTGAATGGATGACGGTGATGGTGTTTCTTCTTCTTCGGGCCAACCCATCTCGGCTGGCGACGACCAGTGTGTTATAAAAAAGAAGAGATGTGAGACACAGGTGGTGACCGGATGAAATTCTTTCACACCTCTCTTTTTGTGCCTATTTATTCCCTCATTTTGACCCTTGTAAGTTAGAAGTTATCAAGGCCCTAGGACCGAAAGGTTATATAAGAAATATGAGCTAGTGTTGCTCCCGTGTCTTTGTTCTCCCATACCTGTTGTCATCTTTTTGCTTTTCTAAACAATTTCAAATTATATTGAAAACCGAGACTTCATGGTTAATAAAACTCTGAAATTTTCCCTATGTGACCCTAATACAAGCTCAATGAAGCGATTAGTGTATCGAATGAGCTCACTTTTATCGCTGTAAACCGCGTATTAACTTTTGTAAAAAAAAAAAAAGTATAGAATAATTGAATTATTATCTAGATGTGCAATCAGCATATAGTGATTTGCGAGATAACGTTGGTGTTTGGGTTAGAAAGGTGTGTGTGTGTGTGTGTGTGTGTGTGTGTGTGTGTGTGTGTGTGTGTGTGTGTGTGTGTGTGTGTGTGTGTGTGTGTGTGTGTGTGTGTGTGTGTGTGTGTGTGTGTGCATATTAAAATGTGTGCACGTGTTAAAATTCATGTGTATGTGATAATATGTGATAGTGTTCATATGTGTGTGCATGTGCGTGTTCATAAGTAAGTGTGCATGTCCACATGTGCACTCGTGTTTTTGTATGGCTTATCATACGAGCTTTCTGATACTTGTAACTAAAGAAGTACATTTAATTTTCCGACGACAGCCTGTTGAGAGTAATATATCATACCTGCTGTAAACTCTTGTACTTACGAAGTCTTCGCCTACTTCTTTCCTTCTCTCAGGCTTCAAATTCAATTCCTCAAACTATAGAACGATATAGCAAATTTATCAGTCACTCTTGTGTCCTCATGTTTATAAATGTTTATTTTCACGATTTTCCTTAATTTATTTAATTAACATCATCCGGAATTCATTAGGAATACATGTGTATCTCTCATTCCGCTTCTCATTCTCATTTCCGTTACACCAAAGGATGTCACTCATAATAAATTGCTCGTAGTTGCTTTCCTCATCCTCATAAATCTAGTAAACAATTATCCTTACATAAAATAAAAGAGGAAAAATTATGCACTGCAATAAAGAATGAGAAAGCATGAGCACTGCTCAGCACACTATTATTAGAAAAATCACGAAAAAGCAATTCTTCTTTTATCCGGTTACTGTCAAGGCGTCTGACGCTGACGCTCTAAAACACTCACACTGATAATCAAATTACCTCCGACCTTTTCGTGGCAAGAAAGCTAGAAGAGAGGCTGCTAATGAGACGTGTCCATCACCGTGCTTCTAAAATTCTGACATCCGTCTCTAGATCAGAGGAGCTAAACAACAGGGTAAAGAATAACACCAGTATAATACATTCCTAAATTAGTATGCACCCAATTCCTCTCATATTGATTTGGCCTCCTAGTGTTTGAAACTCGTGCTAAGGATTGCTTTTGAGTTTGAGATATATTTTTAATGAATATGTAATACGACTTTTGCTATACTTGTATTTTCAAAGATCCGAAGTTCCCAAGTTTTCAGGAATATATCGTCCTTAAATCACATATCGATCTGAAAAGAAATTTCTCTTTTGAATTTAATAATGACAATAGAGCGAGTGTAAATTACAACATCAGCAGCCACCGACTCAAATTTCATGGATCTTGTAGTAACAAATCGCATTTCGGACAGACTTGTACTCCAATAATGAGTGCAGATACACAAAATTTATATAAAAGTTCCGGATAACCGGATAACTCTTACACCAGACCTCTCCATTGGAATTACCTGCCAAACGAAGAGTCATCCAGGCGGACTCCAGCGCCGTTACTTGTTTTGTCTAGAATTAAGAAAGATGTGAAACCGCTATAAATTTGCATACTCTCCAATTTAGGCCAAGTAGTTTGCTCGAGAGCAAATAAAACCCTAAACAATAGAATTGTCGATGTATTTCAAGATTATCCGATAAGAAAATTAAACTAGTTATTATACTAGCTTTCTGTGGTGTTGATATGTAAAATATTTGGACAAAAATGATCAGGAGAAAATTCTCTCTAGTCTACCTTTAGTTTCTCTGGCTAATTCGATTAGCAGAAAATAAGCGAGCATTTACCATTACTAGTACTCTAACTACTTCTGATATTACTGACTCTACTATTTCTACTACTACTGCTACTACTACTACTACTACTACTACTACTACTACTACTACTACTACTACTAATAATAATAATAATAATAATAATAATAATAATAATAATAATAATAGTAATAATAATAATAATACAACTAACATTACTACTACTAATACTACTATTAATAATAATAATAATAATAATAATAATAATAATAATAATAATAATAATAATAATAATAATAATTCTATTACGACCAGTACTACTACTACTACGACTACGGTTACTACTAAAACTCTTACTACTACTAGTAAGGACTATACGATTAGTAGTACTATGATTACTGATACTACTAGTGGAACAGTTACTACTACTACCAGTAGGACTATTACTACTACTACTACTTCAATTACTAATATAGCTATTATTACTACTACAACTAATACTACTACTACTACTACAAATGCTACTACTATTACAAATGCTACTACTACTACTATTACAAATACTACTACTACTATTACTACTACAAAGAAAAGTATTACTTTTAATTCTGTAGCAAAATTTAATGCTGCATGAAATATAATTTCTGAATGACATGAGATAACTAGCAAAATTATGAGTAATCATCATAAGATATATTATGACATTTATGTTTTTTTAAATTTCAGGCTTCATAGACGAACTGTACTGTACATCATAAACAAAGCAACCACTCTGGGCTAAGTAGCCTCTTGTACTATTTTCATTATTCTTTGTGCTGATATGTCATTTTCATATTTTCTCATACATATACATACAGAACATATAAGCATAAATACTGTGAATACACACACACACACACACACACACACACACACACACACACACACACACACACACACACACACACACACACACACACACGTGTGGGAAGAGTTTATATAATGACATGGTATATAGAAAGGTTGTACAATAGGAGAACGGGAAGGAGAGGGAACTTATAGATTCCCACGAGGCTTTGATACTGAATGTACTGGTTTCCCACGAGTCACTGGCGCGATTTGTAAATTAAGTAGTTGACTTATTATTTATACGGACACGGCGGATCTCGTTTTTCTGGTGTTAAATTATTAATAATCAAACAGAAAAGATGAGTAAGGAAAAGTTAGAACATAAAGAGGAAGAGAGAGAGAGAGAGAGAGAGAGAGAGAGAGAGAGAGAGAGAGAGAGAGAGAGAGAGAGAGAGAGAGAGAGAGAGAGAGAGAGAGAGAGAGAGAGAGAGAGAGAGAAAATGATAAAGACAGATAACCAGACAGACAAGGGCACACAAACTTGAAAACACAGAGGCAGCGAGAGACACTCAGCCAAGCGTTTCGAAGCCCCTCGGCGTATCGCACGACCTTGTGTTGGTGAGGTAGAACTTGACGAGTTACGCGGAGGTCCCGCTATGTAAGCAGTAACTGAGGGGGAGCAGGTGTGGTAACGGATTACAGTAGCTGTAGGGGGGAGGGGGTGAAGCGTTGGAAGGAGTTAGCGTAGGTGTGAGGGAAGTGTTACAATGGGTTAGAGTACGTGTGGAGAAAGTGTTACGAGTTCCATAAGAGCTTAGAGAGATATACCGTAGGAAAGAGTGTATGGAGAATTTAGGATTTCCCGGGGGCTATTTAACTAAGATGGGTTATTAACATACGATAAACCATACCACGGACGGAGATAGAACCCTCGATCAGAGAGTCTCAAAACTCCAGACCGTCGCGTAAGCCACTGGGCCAGCTAGCCACTATAAGATTCATCCAACTAGGGATATTTCTACACCATAGGAAGCGTCATTACGATTCCGTGAGTCAACATACGATAATCCAGTAAAGTCAAGCAGAATGGATTAATTTCATCGGGGTCCATTTCAATAGTTTCTAGGTACCAATTTACTGCTAGATAATGATGGAAAAAAGATGTAAGATTCAAAGAAGAAGCCAGCAAATATTGCAAAAGGAGTTTAAAGCTCTAAGAGATTTTAGGGAGAGTTGGTGGAATGAATTAAGCGATTAAAAAGACTAAAGGTTGTTTGAGAAGTGTGGTAGAGGTATGTGCATGAAAAACATACACTGTTTAAAGATGGTCCAGGAAAGAAGAAAATAAAAGTTAGCGTAAAGTTCGAAAATGGGGTTGAAGGATAAATACCGATGACTAAGGTCTTCAAGATTACGGAATAAGTTACAGAGAGCAAATAATGTGAGGGCGCAAGAACATTTTAGAGACTGTAAAATGAAGTTGAATTTAAAAAAAAAAAGAGGAGGGAGAGAGGAAGAGTGGGCAACGTTAGAGACAGCTAGAAGGGATTAACGGGTGCAGTTAGTTTTTAGAGATCCAGGTATATGCTAGAAGGTGCAAATACTGTAGCTGTAGAAGGAGATAAGAAATAGTCAAATAAGAAAAGCAAAGATAAATAGCAATGCTCGCCAGTAAACTAATACGACTTACGTAAATTGACGAACGGGAAATTCCACACACACACACACACACACACACACACACACACACACACACACACACACACACACACACATACATACACACACACATACATATATATATATATATATATATATATATATATATATATATATATATATATATATATATATATATATATACTAATCTCAGGTCGAAGGAGATTCGAACCTACGCACCTTGGAACAAGGTATGCAGTGCTCTACCACCGAACTACACTGGCCCAATACATTGGCGGCCAGCTAACGCTTGACGTTTTGGTCCAAGGCAACCAGCTTTCAGGCAGGTGGATTTCAGCTTTTCATCTCATCCCCTGCATGCATCGACCGACGAAATATTTTTACAATGTATAGAATTCGCAGAGCCCCGAGGTATTGAACCAGTGTGGTACGGTGGTAGAGCACTACATACCATTTTCCAAGGTGCGTAAGATCAAGACTCCTTCGACCTGAGATTAGTGTTTGCGAATATTTCGCCTATTCTGCGAATTCTAAACGTTGAAAAGCTTAAGTTAGCAATGGTTTACTTTCAGAAATAACAATGTTTCGAGTAATACTGGAATCTAAAGTAAATTAATACTAAGACTGGAACATAGAAAGAGAACAACGGAATTGAGATGCAGTTGGGGACCAGAAACGTGAATGGCTATGATGATTAAGGTGATGGAAACCCTTGTGTCAGTGTATCAAAAGACATGATATATATATATATATATATATATATATATATATATATATATATATATATATATATATATATATATATATATATATATATATATGTATATATATATATATATATATATATATATATATATATATATATATATATATATATATATATATATATACATATATATATATATATATATATATATATATATATATATATATATATATATATATATATATATATATATATATAGAGAGAGAGAGAGAGAGAGAGAGAGAGAGAGAGAGAGATGAGAAAGGGATGAGCCTGCAAGACCGAATCTAGTCATTACTAAAAGTGTATATGAAACATGTAAAATGAAATATGGGAGGGACTACTGGGTGCTAGCAACCTTTCAATACTAATTTTCGAATATTTATTGTTTAAGTAAACATTGAAGAATATCAGGTGAGATGAAAGAAACCATATTCTAGAAAAGGATGCCTTTGAAAGGATGAAAGAATTCCTGAATGCAGTGAAATAAGAATGGCATCTGGGATGAAATTCAGCTAACGAGATTATGACGTACCTAGCCAGAATGTGCCGAATTGCAAAAGAGAACTACATACCTAGAAAAAAATTATGAAACAAAAAGTGGTCTTTTGGTTTAGGTTATGTAAGGTTTATCAGGAGACAGGACAAGTGTTTCTTAACGAAGGTCTTAGTCATGATGACCCGCAGCTGGAGCTTTTGGTCATTTGACCGTGGGCTTCCGCTGGCTTACCTGTCCAGCCCTTTAAAAAATATGGTTGAGTATAACCATTGATATTCGATTTTATTTTTGTTTTTTTTGGTTCATACAGAGAATGAAAAACAAATAAAAAGTGAAAGTGAATGGAAAATCTACAGAAAGCGAAGGACAAAAGAAATCTGAAAAGACAGCGAAAGAGCCTGAAACGAATATGTTAAACTGAGCGACAAATATGAATGAAATAAGGGTATAAACTAAGTATGAACCAAAATTACTTCACAATCACATTAGAAAAACGATGACGGTTAAAGACCAGGTAATAAGAAAGAGAAAGAGTACACTAACAGGTACTGGACACCATACACGCACAATAGGAAAAGAGATGAAAAACATTTTGAATAAGGTAGATATATCAAAGTTAATGAGACCCAAAAAATTTTTACCACGGATTATTCGAGAGGGAGCAGAAATATTTTCTGAACCACTAGCTAAAAAATACAACAATACAACGGATTCGAAATATTTACCAGAGAGCTGGAAGACAGTGAATATACTCCCAATATTAAAGACAGGAGACAGAAATAATTAAACAGCAGACGACTATCACTAACATTCATACTAAATTAATCAGTTGGAAAGTGACAGAGCACTGGAGAGAAGTTATTTTCATAAACAACCAGCACAGGTTCAAAGATTGCAAATTTTATCTCTCAATCCTATGACAATATAACTGAAGTGAAAAAGAAGAGAGGGAGGTGAAAGATGGGTGGAATGCATGTACTTGGACAGTCTGAAGGGATTTTTACACCATCTTACACTAGACTTGGAAAAAAAATGATGAGCAGTTAGGACCCAGAGGAAATGTGACATAGTGGGTCAAGGTTTTTTTTTAGGGGAAAGAAGGCAATGAGCTGCAAGAACTGTGGTTCCGCAAGGATCGTAATAGAACCAATAATGATTCAGGTATATGTGAATGACTTACTAGAAGAGATACAGTTTGATTTACACCTGCATTCAATCAGTTAGAATTAACGAGAAGGTATATATATATATATATATATATATATATATATATATATATATATATATATATATATATATTCCATGCGCTTTCGTGATAATGTGAGTAGTCACGAAAGCGCTTGGAATTTCTCTATTCTTTCACAGTGGTTGTTTTGTGTATATATATATATATATATATATATATATATATATATATATATATATATATATATATATATATATATATATATATATATATATATATATATATATATATATATATATATATTTATATATATATATATGTATATATATATATATATATATATATATATATATATATATATATTGCCCCTACAAATAGCGTCTTGTTTGGAGCACCTCTGGGAAGCGATGCCATTAACACAATCCTCAGGAAGAAATTAGAAGAATTGAGGAGAATGGAACAACGAATAGGCAATCTGGACACCCACGATGCCTTGTACCTTCTCAGAAAGTGCTTGAGTCTGCCCAGGTTGACATATTTCCTAAGATGTGTACCTTCATATGATAACCCTATACTGCACGAATATGACAGTATCCTGAGGCAGATTTTTACGAAAGTACTTAACCTGACTCTAGAAGATGGGCAGTGGAATCACGCTACACCTTCCAGTCAGACTATTAGGCATTGGTGTCCGCAAGTTATCACAGATTGCACGACCTCCTTTTCTGTCCTCATGCATTGCATCCAGAGGACTTGTAGCAACAATTCTCCCTGAACATCTTAGGGGTAAGATTGGAGTCCAGGACCAAAAGTTCATTGACGGATACATGATCTGGGATAATCTAACGGGCTCTGAATCCAGACCAGCTCTTACAACAACTACGTACAGTCGCACTGGGATGGCCCGATAGTGGAGAAAATACCCTCAACAGTTCTTCAGAGTGTGTCAGGGAAGGATAGAGCCCGCCTCCTGGCAGTGTCAGCTCCTCATGCAGGGGACTTTCTGTTAGCTGTTCCCAACTCCAGCCTTGGCACACGGCTGGAGCAGCAGATCGATTCGGGTACATGGTCTTGTGTGCCGTAAATCCGAGGGAAAGATTACAAGACATGAGGAGGTTAATAACATTATCAAGAGGAGCCTCAAAACAGCCGAATGCCCAGCAGTAAGGGAGCCACCCCAACTATGCAGATCTGATGGCAGCCAGAAGCTTCCAGATGGTATCACACTTCAAGCCTGGACAGACGGTAAGCAGGTGGTGTGGGACTACACATGTGCATCTAGCTTGGCTGATACCTATCTCAAATACACCAGGGAGGAAGGAGGGGCAGCCACCAGCTTCATGGAGTCTCAAAAGTCTAGAAAATATGGAGAACTTTCCCATCATTATATGTTTGTTCCCATAGGCTCAGAGACCCTTGGCTAATGGGGAAAGAGTGCTAAGGAGGAGAGGAGCTAAGCAAGACTCATCAGGGTAACTAGGAATCCCAGGGCAGCTAGTTTTCTGTTCCAGCGACTCACCGCTGCTGTTCAGAGGGGTAATGCCTGCTGTATTTTGGGCACGCTCCCCAGTTCTGAAGAGCTGGATGAGATTTTCGCATTATAATTGGTGACAAACACGTGACAATGTGTACTAGACATGTATCTCTCACATCTCATGTACTGTATATATATATATATATATATATATATATATATATATATATATATATATATATATATATATATATGTACGTATGTATGTATGCATGTATGTGTGTATGTATGTATATATGTATGTATGTGTGTGTGTGTGTGTGTGTGTGTGTGTGTGTGTGTGTGTGTGTGTGTATTCACAGTATTAAAACGAAGGTAATTATAATATGTTTAAGGAGCAAAGGCACATAGAGGTAATGATTCCTTAATTCAACATATCTTTCCAGTTTAACACTCTCACTTCTCACGGCACTTAGCAATTAATTGTTTTTCATATAATACACAAAGGAGGGTGGTTGTTGGGGGAGGAGGGAGTGGCGAAGGGAATTTCACCAGCCCTTGTTTCTCATACTTTCTTTGTGTGTTGCCAGTTTCCCATGACGTGGAAGGTGGCATCGAAAGACTGGGAAGAGTACACGGAAATGTCAAGTACACAAATATCTGGAAACCACTCAGTACTTTTGTGCAGAACGATTTCCTTGCTAACATGTGAATGATTTTGCAAATATATGAACGATTCTGTTGATATATAAACGATTTTGCAAATATTTGAACTGTTTTGCAAATATTTGAACAATTTTGCTAATACATAAACGATTTTGATAATATATGAACAGTTTTGATAGTATATGAACCTGTGTGATAATATATGAACGGTTTTCATAATATATAAAC
>NC_091325.1:10177170-10209670 GCF_038502225.1 Cherax quadricarinatus | reverse complement strand
CTTTGATTGAACTTTGTATAGAAAGGGGTTTAGTTATAGGTAATACATATTTTAAGAAAAAGAGGATAAATAAGTATACACGATATGATGTAGGGCGAAATGACAGTAGTTTGTTGGATTATGTATTGGTAGATAAAAGACTGTTGAGTAGACTTCAGGATGTACATGTTTATAGAGGGGCCACAGATATATCAGATCACTTTCTAGTTGTAGCTACACTGAGAGTAAAAGGTAGATGGGATACAAGGAGAATAGAAGCATCAGGGAAGAGAGAGGTGAAGGTTTATAAACTAAAAGAGGAGGCAGTTAGGGTAAGATATAAACAGCTATTGGAGGATAGATGGGCTAATGAGAGCATAGGCAATGGGGTCGAAGAGGTATGGGGTAGGTTTAAAAATGTAGTGTTAGAGTGTTCAGCAGAAGTTTGTGGTTACAGGAAAGTGGGTGCAGGAGGGAAGAGGAGCGATTGGTGGAATGATGATGTAAAGAGAGTAGTAAGGGAGAAAAAGTTAGCATATGAGAAGTTTTTACAAAGTAGAAGTGATGCAAGGAGGGAAGAGTATATGGAGAAAAAGAGAGAGGTTAAGAGAGTGGTGAAGCAATGTAAAAAGAGAGCAAATGAGAGAGTGGGTGAGATGTTATCAACAAATTTTGTTGAAAATAAGAAAAAGTTTTGGAGTGAGATTAACAAGTTAAGAAAGCCTAGAGAACAAATGGATTTGTCAGTTAAAAATAGGAGAGGAGAGTTATTAAATGGAGAGTTAGAGGTATTGGGAAGATGGAAGGAATATTTTGAGGAATTGTTAAATGTTGATGAAGATAGGGAAGCTGTGATTTCGTGTATAGGGCAAGGAGGAATAACATCTTGTAGGAGTGAGGAAGAGCCAGTTGTGAGTGTGGGGGAAGTTCGTGAGGCAGTAGGTAAAATGAAAGGGGGTAAGGCAGCCGGGATTGATGGGATAAAGATAGAAATGTTAAAAGCAGGTGGGGATATAGTTTTGGAGTGGTTGGTGCAATTGTTTAATAAATGTATGGAAGAGGGTAAGGTACCTAGGGATTGGCAGAGAGCATGCATAGTTCCTTTGTATAAAGGCAAAGGGGATAAAAGAGAGTGCAAAAATTATAGGGGGATAAGTCTGTTGAGTGTACCTGGTAAAGTGTATGGTAGAGTTATAATTGAAAGAATTAAGAGTAAGACGGAGAATAGGATAGCAGATGAACAAGGAGGCTTTAGGAAAGGTAGGGGGTGTGTGGACCAGGTGTTTACAGTGAAACATATAAGTGAACAGTATTTAGATAAGGCTAAAGAGGTCTTTGTGGCATTTATGGATTTGGAAAAGGCGTATGACAGGGTGGATAGGGGGGCAATGTGGCAGATGTTGCAAGTGTATGGTGTAGGAGGTAGGTTACTGAAAGCAGTGAAGAGTTTTTACGAGGATAGTGAGGCTCAAGTTAGAGTATGTAGGAAAGAGGGAAATTTTTTCCCAGTAAAAGTAGGCCTTAGACAAGGATGTGTGATGTCACCGTGGTTGTTTAATATATTTATAGATGGGGTTGTAAGAGAAGTAAATGCGAGGGTCTTGGCAAGAGGCGTGGAGTTAAAAGATAAAGAATCACACACAAAGTGGGAGTTGTCACAGCTGCTCTTTGCTGATGACACTGTGCTCTTGGGAGATTCTGAAGAGAAGTTGCAGAGATTGGTGGATGAATTTGGTAGGGTGTGCAAAAGAAGAAAATTAAAGGTGAATACAGGAAAGAGTAAGGTTATGAGGATAACAAAAAGATTAGGTGATGAAAGATTGAATATCAGATTGGAGGGAGAGAGTATGGAGGAGGTGAACGTATTCAGATATTTGGGAGTGGACGTGTCAGCGGATGGGTCTATGAAAGATGAGGTGAATCATAGAATTGATGAGGGAAAAAGAGTGAGTGGTGCACTTAGGAGTCTGTGGAGACAAAGAACTTTGTCCTTGGAGGCAAAGAGGGGAATGTATGAGAGTATAGTTTTACCAACGCTCTTATATGGGTGTGAAGCGTGGGTGATGAATGTTGCAGCGAGGAGAAGGCTGGAGGCAGTGGAGATGTCATGTCTGAGGGCAATGTGTGGTGTGAATATAATGCAGAGAATTCGTAGTTTGGAAGTTAGGAGGAGGTGCGGGATTACCAAAACTGTTGTCCAGAGGGCTGAGGAAGGGTTGTTGAGGTGGTTCGGACATGTAGAGAGAATGGAGCGAAACAGAATGACTTCAAGAGTGTATCAGTCTGTAGTGGAAGGAAGGCGGGGTAGGGGTCGGCCTAGGAAGGGTTGGAGGGAGGGGGTAAAGGAGGTTTTGTGTGCGAGGGGCTTGGACTTCCAGCAGGCATGCTTGAGCGTGTTTGATAGGAGTGAATGGAGACAAATGGTTTTTAATACTTGACGTGCTGTTGGAGTGTGAGCAAAGTAACATTTATGAAGGGATTCAGGGAAACCGGCAGGCCGGACTTGAGTCCTGGAGATGGGAAGTACAGTGCCTGCACTCTGAAGGAGGGGTGTTAATGTTGCAGTTTAAAAACTGTAGTGTAAAGCACCCTTCTGGCAAGACAGTGATGGAGTGAATGATGGTGAAAGTTTTTCTTTTTCGGGCCACCCTGCCTTGGTGGGAATCGGCCGGTGTGATAATAAAAAAAAAAAAAAAATATATATATATATATATATCTATATATATATATATATATATATATATATATATATATATATATATATATATATATATATATATATATATATATATATATATATATATATATATATATATATATATATATATATATATATATGTATATATATGTCGTGCCAAATAGGCAGAATTTGCGATCTTGGCTTAAATAGCAACTCTCATCTTGCCATATAGGACAAGTGAAAATTTGTGTATGCAATAATTTCGCCAAAATCATTCTGAACCTAACGAAAAAAATATATTTGATTGTGTTTGTTTAGTACTAAATTATTATAAACGTATTTAAAATATATTTAGTTGGGTTAGGCTAAAATAAATTGCTTTTGTTACAATAAGGTTAGGTAAGTTTTCTAAGATTCTTTTGGTGCAAAATTAAAAATTTTTACATTAACATTAATGAAAAAATATATCTTTTAGAAAGGACTTAATTTTAAATGAGTTCTTGCTAACTGACCAGTTTTACATATTCGGCACGACATATATATATATATATATATATATATATATATATATATATATATATATATATATATATATATATATATATATATATATATATACATATATATATATATATATATATATATATATATATATATATATATATATATATATATATATATATATATATATATATATATATATATATATATATGTATGTATGTATGTATATGTCGTGCCGAATACGTAAAACCGGACAATTAGCAAGAACTCATTTAATATTAAGACCTTTCCGAATTTTTC
Source organism: Cherax quadricarinatus (assembly GCF_038502225.1). Taxonomy (NCBI): domain Eukaryota; kingdom Metazoa; phylum Arthropoda; class Malacostraca; order Decapoda; family Parastacidae; genus Cherax; species Cherax quadricarinatus. The sequence goes on along the minus strand of NC_091325.1, from coordinate 10,206,209 downwards.
TCTTATACCCCCCTGGGGTCTACCTGGAGGGTATTCTGGGGGTCAAAGCCCCCGCGGCCCGGTCCACGACTAGGCCTGCCGGTGGATCAGGACCTGATCAACCAGGCTGTTACTGCTGGCCGCACGTAGTTCAACGTACGACCCACAGCCCAGCTAATCCGGCACCGATTTAAGTATCTGTCCAGCTCCCTCTTGAAGGCAGCCAGGGCCCTAATGGTAATTCCCTTATGCATGGTGTCTTCTCTTAGTGTACCACTGGCGCCCCTTCGTTTCATTGGGGGTATTTTGCACCGCTTGCCCAGTTGTTTACTTTCGTAGGAAGTGATTTCTTTGTGCAGATTCAGGACCACTCTTTCTAGGATTTACCAAGTGTTGATTATGATATATCTCTCTCACCTGCGTTCCAGCGATTACAAGTCAAGTGTTTCCAGTAGTTGAGGTGTTTGATGGAACTTATATGTGCAGTAAAGCTTCTCTGTACACTCTCTAGATCTGAAATTTCACATGCTTTGAACGGAGATATTAATGTACAGCAGTACTCCAGCCTAGAGAGAGTACAAGCGATTTGAAAAGGATTATCATTGGCTTGGCATATCTTGTTTTGAACGATCTCATTATCCATCCTATCATTTTTTTTTGTAGTTGTGATCGTGGCACTGTTGTGATCCTTGGAAGTGAGATCCTCAGACATTTCCACTCCCAGATCCCTCACATTATTTTTCCGCTCTATTGTATGATCAGAGTTTGCAGTATACTCAGTTCTAATTATCATTTCGACCAGTTTTTCATAACGGAGTAGTTGAAATTTGTCTTCACTGAACATTATATAGTTGTCCGTTGCCTATTTGAAGATTTTTTTTTTTCATTTATGTTAGTGTAAAAAATAAAAATTTTGTACCACAAGAACCTTAGAAAACTTCCCAAGTCTTAATATAACAAGCACAATTTAATTTAGCCTGATCCAACTATACATATATTTTCGACAAGTTTACAATAATTTAATAATGAACAATGAAATATATTTTTTTCGTTAGGTTCCAAATAATTTTTACGAAATTATTGCGTACACAAGTTTTCGCTTGCCTTATTCGGCAAGAAGAACTATGCTATTTAGTGGAAAATTATAAACATAAGAAAATTGGTAACGGAGACTTATAGTAATTGTGACACTTGAAAGTGTAGTGGAATGAGATAGGTGAGTTGAGAAAACGGAAGTAATTAGGAGGTGAGAGAATGAAGGATGAAGATCGAAGGTTCGGATAAAGAATGGTTAAAGAGAGGTGAAGGGTTATTTGGTGAAGGAAAGTATTTAAAAATGAACGGGAAAGTTGGTATTTTAAGAATATGGTAAGGGGAAGGTGGGTAGGCTAATGTATTGAAGAGTCTAAGAGTACCAGAAGGCAGTGTTTTATACCGTAAAATGAACAACCACCGAGCTTGACCCTGACAGGAACTGACGTCCTGTTGGAACATATTAAGACACTGAATAAACAATATAGAAATGAAATCAACTGGGTAACAAAGACACAACGTGACCCTGTACTCCATATATGTATACTTTGTTAACATTAGCATTAATATTGCCATTATAATAAAATAGTGCTAAGGCCAGACAATGAAGAGATCTGATGCACGACAGCAATTTTACCTTGTTAAATAAGAACTCCTGAACAAGTGAAAGCCTTCACTGGACACATCCTTAATCTACAACAAGAACACATTCCTCACCGGCAATATGTGACGAAGCCTACGGATCAGCCTTGGTTTGGCTTTCGTTGTAGAGAGGCTGCTACTGCTAAGTACAAAGCATGGCGAAGGTATAAGAGACATCCTACCACCTATAACAGGAACTTGCACAGGCAAGCCTGTAGACATATGGGTGATGCTCAAAAGTGGGCCATTGCTAAATGGGAAGTGGACACTAAAAGAAAGCTAGCATCAGGTAGGATAGACTCCAAAACCTGGTGGTCCTTGGTCAAGGACAAACAAGGTTATCTGCCTGATGAACTCATTCCACCTCTAAATCGACAGGATGGGACCACCTCTACTAGTAGTCAAGAGAAGGCGGACCTCTTTGCTGAACACTTTGCTACCAAAATGCAAGTTCCTGATCCAGCAAGGGACCCTCCTTGGCTAGCTGCAAGAACTGTGTCAAAACTGTCAGTGGTGACAATAAGGCAGGAGGAGGTGCATTTCCTTCTTAAATCGCTTGACCAAGAAAAAGCTGTGGGCCCAGACAAGTTGAGCCCAAGATTGCTGAGAAGATGTGCAGACCAGCTAGCAGCACCTCTAACTCGCAACTTTCAGCACTGCCTAGTACAGTGTAAATGGCCCTCTCTATGGAAAGAGGCAAATGTAGTCCCTGTTCACAAAAAGAAGAGCAGAGCAGAAATCAGCAACTACAGACCAGTGTCACTCCTGTCAATCACTGGTAAGATCCTTGAGACAATAATCTCAAGCCAAATGACAGAGTTTTTTGACTATAACTCACTACTTTGTGATCGTCAATATGGCTTCAGGAAAGGTTACTCTGCTGCTGATCTGTTGTTAAACCTCTCTACTAAGTGGCACCAGTCACTGGATGAATCCAAAGTCAGCTGTGTGGTAGCACTGGACATTGCTGGCGCTTTCGACCGGGTGTAGCACCAGGGCCTCTTAGCAAAACTTCAAGCACTGGGAATTGCAGGCTCTACGCTGTCTTCTCAATGATTACCTTCATGGTAGATCTCTAAGTGTAGTTCTCAATGGAACGGAATCAGCAAGACATCCTATTGGGGCAAGTGTTCCACAAGGAAGAGTGCTGGGACCATTGTTATGGAATGTCTACTTCAATGACCTTCTTCATCTCATCCCAGAATCACATGCATATGCAGACGACTGCACACTGACTTTCACTTATCCAAGAGAAGAAATGCCAGCTGTTCTAAGCTACATCAATCACCAGCTGAGAGCTATATCAGCTTGGGGAAATAGATGGCAAGTAACATTTGCACCTGAGAAAACGCAAATGATGATCGTCTCTAGGCACCATGATGGTAATGCTGGTGCAGTAGTAAGGATGAATGGGAGGGTATTGGCACCTGGAGAAGAAGTTGATATCCTTGGGGTGAAATTTGACTCCAAACTAACCATGAAGAACCATGTTGTAAATCTCGCAAACAAGGCAGCCAGGAAGCTTACAGCACTTCGCCGTATCTCGCATCTACTGGACAGTAGGGGTTGCAAGATTCTGTACGAGGCACAAGTACGCTCGCACCTTGAGTATGCTCCACTTTCTTGGTTTGCCTGCCCCCCCCCTCTCATCTGCGACTGCTTGACAGAGTAGAGAACAGAGCAAGACGTCTCATCTCTCGCCTGGACCCATCCTGGATAGATCTGTCATTTCAGCAGAGCCTTCAACATAGGAGGGATGTGGGTGGCCTTACTGTTATGTACAAGGCCAATATTGTCAAAGTACCACACTTGGATCCACCTCGAGGACAGCGTGAAACAAGCTTTTATGCCACAAGACGGGCAGAAAGCAGCAACTTCACTCTGGCTGTACCCTTCTCCAGAACTTCACTCCATCTGAGATCCTATATATCCAGGATGACTCGAGTATGGAACACATTCGTACAGCATAATGATGTCAACGAGATAAAGTCAGTTGATCAAATGAAAATGCTGGCCCACAGATGGCTCCAACTTCATCCTGTTCCCTACTTGTATGTCTCATAACAATAAAACTGCTTTCAAATGAGCTGATGTAGGTAACAGCTCTTAGCTTGCCAATAAAGTTAGGAATCCTTAACCTGTAAATAGCTTGTCAATAAAGCTAGGGATCCTTAACCTTGTCAAACCCTGTTTAAAAAGAGAGAGAGAGAGAGAGAGAGAGAGAGAGAGAGAGAGAGAGAGAGAGAGAGAGAGAGAGAGAGAGAGAGAGAGAGAGAGAGAGAGAGAGAGAGAGACAGACAGACAGACAGACAGAGACAGAGACAGAGACAGAGAGGCAGAGCGTGTTATTCCAGACAAGAGTATTGCGTCCTATTTTTGTTATACAGCCTATTGTTATATCGTGTTTGTAGTGTGGTGTTCGTAAAGCAGCTCAGAGCATGTGGTATGTAATTATAGTGTGATGAATAGATATGTACAAATGCATCTCTTTTAATAAAAATTATGTTCAGGTAAGCACATTTCTCACAACTGCTTCCAAAGAAGCAGTGATGAAAATGGAATGCTGCAAGCGCTGGAAATTAATAACCAATATATGATAAAAAAATATGAGTATAGGTCGTAGCACTCAACCCTCATGACTGTCAGTTAAGCGGGTTCGTCAGTGCATAATACTCGTCTCCTCTACAACAAGTGAATTCAAATAGATGAGTAAACACGTACTGAACTTGTATATTCCTTTATGTACACCAAACAGCTATCAGTGTTGTAAGTTACTCCTTGCGTATAAAATACAGAAATATAGATTATTTTTAAAAATAATTTAATAAATATTGATTGCGCAGGTGTTTATGCTTCTTCCTTTGCGAATACACATCTGAGCATTTCCATTTTTTTTTTTCCAAGATCTCGCACAAATGTCTTCCCGATGTTGTCTAATCCATTGTCTGAGTTGCCAATTGATGCAAAAAAAATGTGTTTACTTTTCCAGGAATTTAAGGAGTCTGGGATTTATCACTGTTTACTTTCAGTTTACGTTATTGCTTCTTTACTTACGTGATTCGTTAGTGTTTGATTGCTTTAGAGATACGTTATCAATTGTTAACTTCTGGTTATATCGTCGCTTATCTATTTTCTGGGTGGTTACTGCATGTTTATTTACTTGTGGATTAGGATTTCAATATATCAGAAGATTCTCTGCACTGTGAGTTATGCCTCAAGTATGCAATTACGGGTCCTGAGTCGATCTGGGTTCCACCTTCTTTCGACGGTGTTGGTAGCTGGAATAACGTTTCGAGATCTGGAATACACCTCACTGTCGGCCGACTCTAATCCCGCTGATTTCCAAATTAAATGTTTCCATACCACTAGAAGATGTCATATCTTAAGGACTCCCGTACAATTAGTGTTATGAGGTGTAATTACTCAGTGTAGAGAGAGACTGCTGAGTAGACTGAAGATGGTATGGAGGGTACTAGATGGAACTGGGTCCATTATTTATGTGTGTGTGTATGTGTGTGTGTGTGTGTGTGTGTGTGTGTGTGTGTGTGTGTGTGTGTGTGTGTGGGTGTGTGTGTGTGTGTGTGTGTGTGTGTGTACTCACCTAGTTGCCTAGTTGAGGTTGCGGGGGTCGAGTCCGAGCTCCTGGCCCCGCCTCTTCACTGATCGCTACTAGGTCACTCTCCCTGAGCCGTGAGCTTTATCATACCTCTGCTTAAAGCTATGTATGGATCCTGCCTCCACTACATCGCTTCCCAAACTATTCCACTTACTGACTACTCTGTGGCTGAAGAAATACTTCCTAACATCCCTGTGATTCATCTGTGTCTTCAGCTTCCAACTGTGTCCCCTTGTTACTGTGTCCAATCTCTGGAACATCCTGTCTTTGTCCACCTTGTCAATTCCTCTCAGTATTTTGTATGTCGTTATCATGTCCCCCCTATCTCTCCTGTCCTCCAGTGTCGTCAGGTTGATTTCCCTTAACCTCTCCTCGTAGGACATACCTCTTAGCTCTGGGACTAGTCTTGTTGCAAACCTTTGCACTTTCTCTAGTTTCTTCACGTGCTTGGCTAGGTGTGGGTTCCAAACTGGTGCCGCATACTCCAATATGGGCCTAACGTACACGGTGTACAGGGTCCTGAATGATTCCTTATTAAGATGTCGGAATGCTGTTCTGAGGTTTGCTAGGCGCCCATATGCTGCAGCAGTTATTTGGTTGATGTGCGCTTCAGGAGATGTGCCTGGTGTTATACTCACCCCAAGATCTTTTTCCTTGAGTGAGGTTTGTAGTCTCTGACCCCCTAGACTGTACTCCGTCTGCGGTCTTCTTTGCCCTTCCCCAATCTTCATGACTTTGCACTTGGTGGGATTGAACTCCAGGAGCCAATTGCTGTGTGTGTGTGTGTGTGTGTGTGCGTGTGTGTGTGTGTGTGTGTGTGTGTGTGTGTGTGTGTGCGTGTGTGTGTGCTCACCTATTTGTACTCACCTCTTTGTGGTTCCAGGGGCCGAGTCTTAGCTCCTGGCCCCGCCTCTTCACCAGTTGCTACTGGGTACTCTCTCTCCCTGCTCCATGACCTTTATCAAACCTCGTCTTAAAACTATGTATGGTGTGTGTGTGTGTGTGTGTGTGTGTGAATACTCCCTTTCTCCTGAATAATTAACTAAATTTAAAAGAAAGACTTTTGCTTTTTTTTTTAGGTTACCCTGCCTTGGTGGGATACGTCGATTGCGTTAATAATTTATTTATTTTTATGCACTCTTTTAACTTATTTTTAATGAAATCTGCCAAACTCTTTCATTCAAGTACTGTGAACTAAATAATATTCCTGGGACAGTAGGTCCTGGAAGGAGGATTGAATGGTAAAGCAGTTAAGTCTTCAGTGATTGGGGAGACAGTATACAAAATGAGGCTTCTCTCTCACCTTTATTTTTCTGTCTTCCTATTCCTTTCACTTCGATTCTTTCTTTTACACTTTTTCTTCTCTTTTTACACGCTCTTTTGCCTTTTTCTCCAACTCATTGACCACATCTTTCCTCTCTCAATACACTTCTTTCATCATTTCCATTTTCTCCCCATTTTCCTCTTCTTCCTCTCTCTCTCTCTCTCTCTCTCTCTCTCTCTCTCTCTCTCTCTCTCTCTCTCTCTCTCTCTCTCTCTCTCTCTCTCTCTCTCTCTCTCTCTCTCTCTCTCTCCTTGCTCCTTCGCCTCTTCCTCCCACTTCCCCAAACGTTACCACCCTTTGCCCTTTAAGCGCTATGCAAATTTTTGCAGCGTGTTGAAGGATAGAGCAAGCTCAATTCTTTTTCCTTGAGGTTTTTCTGTACCAGTTGGTGTCATGAGTCGGTTTGCGATCCTTTTTTTCTTCTTTGTGAGTGTGTTTATGTGTGTGTGTGTGTGTGTGTGTGTGTGTGTGTGTGTGTGTGTGTGTGTGTGTGTGTGTGTGTGTGTGTGTGTGTGTGTGTGTGTGTGTGGGTGGGTGTGTGGGTTGGTGGGTGGGTGGATGTGTGTGGGTGTTCGTAAATACATGGACGCCATATTTCAGTTAAAATTTGGTCTATATACATGTAAGATATCGACGACACTGATGGTAAACTCTGATTATCATTCCTACGTTAAACGTTTTATGTTATTAAATTATTAAATATTGTTTATCTTCATCCCTCTTTGTTAAAATCATGACCGATTTCCCTGCAGAGACCTAGACAGTGACTCCGAGACGTCGATTTTGTGGTTTGTGTGGCTCTGTGAGGTTATGTGGGGAGTATGGTAGTGGTGGCGGGGATAAATGTGTAGGGATGGTGTGTGGAAATACTGTAGTAATGATGGAGGGTAGTGGAAGTGACCTTGGTGGTGATAGTGTGTGTGTTTAGTGGTAGTTCTGATTGGTGCTGGTGATTATTTTGGTTGTATTAATGATAGTGTTAGTTGTCATGGTGTGTAGAGTTAGGCTGTGATGGAAGTAGTTTTGAGAATGATGAAAGTGATAATGGTGGTGGTAATGGTGACTGAAGATGTGTAGTTAGGGAAGACGGTGTGAATGAATCATTTGTATTGTGCAACTAGGCTAAGAGGAATGGAATGTTTATTTCGGAAGAAATATTCTGATTCGCTATTCATAACAAACTAAATGTTCTCTTTTTTCCCTCCTTGTGCACCATCTCCTCCATCTTGGTATAAAGAAACTATGTGCAAAACAAGCCTTTAATTTAAATGAAGTTTTGTTCATCAGTGAGCTTTATCAAAAATTAATAAAGCTCAAGCCTTAGCGAAAAGTCGTCTATAGTTAAAACTTGTTCTGAATTACTTGTATTTTATTCCCGCTTCTCGACTTGTTGCCCCAGACAGCATTTACCACACCTTAGCGGGTCACACGGGGACAAGGTGTAGCTCTTACGTTAACCACAACATCGCGACCTCCACACACACACACACACACACACACACACACACACACACACACACACACACACACACACACACACACACACACACACACACACACAAGATAATTTTCCAGTGCTCCTCGTCGCGTAACATTCAGTTTTTCCGGTAATTAAGCGCCGTCGGAATCGGCTCCACCGTCTCGCCAAAGCAAACAAACATAAACTTTACATTCCCAGCGTATGAGATTAATCCTCAGTCACGTAGAATCGGTTCCCAAATGCTCTAGAAAAAAATGAATGCCCAGTCACGCAGGTTTAAATCCAAGCCGCGCAGATTATAATCCCATCTTCGTAGATTTAAGTCTTAGCCGAGCAGAAGTGATCGTCTGCTGCGCAATAAGAGTTTTTTCAGCACAATAGCAATCCTAGAGAAAAAAACAAAACAAAAAAAAAATCCTTAAACAAAGAAAAATTCTCATTCGTAAGACAGATCCAAAATCGGAGTCTCGACCACACAGAAAGTTGTCTCAACAGCCCAATAATTTGTCAAAGAATAGCAAGAGGTAAACTTTGCCAGATGAACTATTGTCACACACTTCATCATTATGTGATGGAATGCGAAAAAAAAATTAATGTATTCAGAGGCGACTCACAAACGTAAAGAAATGTCAAAGTATTTCATCCACATTATTATCAACCATTCTGCTGTATAGCCCTTGTGGTTTAGCGCTTCTTTTTTATTATAATAATAATATCAACCATTCTGGGAAAATCCCCTTACTCTGCCTGTTGAAATTATGCTAACACATAACCACTTAAAGCTTGTCTAAATTTAAATTTGCTGTCAAAAATAGCACAAATACACTAAACTGTAATGTTTTTGTAAGCGAATTCGTTGTAACCAGATCATAAACTTGTAAATAGTTCATTGCCACAGTAATTTGCTTAGTTACCATTACATTGGAACCCAATCACTTGACCCAGTATGAGCCTCTGTAACTTTTTGACTGCCGCCCACAAGATGGGTGCATATTTAATATAATAAATTAACTTCTGAGAAAGAGAGATATAGTATGAGGTCATAGATAACTTGGGTATTTATATTGTCAAATATTCTTCATTATTTAAATCATGACATAAATTATGAAACTACATTATTTATTTTAACTATATTTAAGAGTTTATACACAAATAACCCGCACATAAAAGAGAGAAGCTTACGACGACGTTTCGGTCCGACTTGGACCATTGACAAAGTCACACTAATAGAGGTGAAGCAGGACGGCTATATATAGGCAGGAAGAGGTGGTAGTAGTAGTAGTAGTAGTAGTAGTAGTAGTAGTAGTAGTAGTAGTACAAGAATTGTATATAATACCGACAGGATGAAATTAAGACACATGCACAACGCCCGGGCATCCCCATCGTAGACGTTTCGCCATCCAGCCAGCCACTGGATGGCGAAACGTCCACAACAAAGACAACCAGACGCCGCAGACGATGGGGATGCCCGGGCGTTGTGCATGTGTCTTAATTTCATCCTGTCGGTATTATATACAATTCTTGTGCTACTACTACTACTACTACTACTACTACTACTACTACTACTACTACTACCACCTCTTCCTGCCTATATATAGCCGTCCTGCTTCACCTCTGTTAGTGTGACTTTGTCAATGGTCCAAGTCGGACCGAAACGTCGTCGTAAGCTTCTCTCTTTTATGTGCGGGTTATTTGTGTATTGTTCCAGTCACGGTATTGTGCCTTTTTGTTATTTATTTAAGAGTTTATGTAATTGCTTCTAAATTTAGTTATAAATAGTTTTAAATTATATCTGAGGGGGTAAATGACATCAAAAATCTGTTTTTTTGTTGTTGTTGTTGTAACAATATCACAAAAAAAACTTTTAATAGCACACAAAATATGAAACTTGATTTCAACAGGAACTCAGTGTGATTAATGTTTCTCAAAGCAATTTTCTACTTTATTGTTCACCCACATAGGAAACTGTGACAGTGAAATAAACTGAATCAGTAAAACAAACCAGGTCCCATCTGGGCCGGAAAATAATCGACACAAGAAAGACAGCGTGAATGACTATCAGATCCGAACAGACATTTCCATGGCCTTAGACGCTTTTATGCACAATAAAATGTGAATTGTGAACTCTTCTCACGTGAGCGCAATTACTACTGGTTCTTACGCTTTACCGGATATATTAGTAAATACCAGTAAACAAAAAAGTCTGAAACAAAATAACTTCATGATTAGTGAATCTAGCGCCTCGACAACAGGGTTGGATCACAGGTGGGGCTTTATTCGTCACTGCTGTCTTCCTTGCCTTCGCTCAAGTTACGAACGCATTTGAAAGACAATATTAAAACTTCTTTCTCATTCTTTCAGTCTCCAGATTTTTCAAAAGGCTGAAAGAAAGCTGTCCTTATATGCACATTGGCTTGGCAGCGACACTTCATCAGGTAGACGATTTTTTTCTGTATAATAACCGATCTCTAGAGAGGCGGGAAATGAGAGAAGCATTCCCCTTGTGTGAATGATCGTCTTCTTTAAAGTCTGTTTATGCAATTTCTTTATATTAAATTAACCCGGAAAATTGCTATAGGGTGAAGAACGTTGTATAAAGTTTGTCCGCAGTCACTGCATTCCAAAATAAACGGTAGTTTCTTTAGGAGTGGAAACTTTCACTATAAGACCATTAGGGCGATAGTGAAACTTTCTCATTAATTATTTTTAACTCATGAAACAACTCAGACTGAAAAAAAGAAGGGTACACGAAGTCATTCTTTACTTCCTGATGCTTGACGAATTGATTTGTTAAAGACCACCAAGGGCTTCATTTTCTCCTACAGGATTAAAAGTAAGATTTCTCTCATTTCACACCTTAACACTACATGGAGGTTCACGGGCGGAACGGGAAGCAGAAGAGTTTTAAGTTCTTACCGGGGCTATCTGCTGAATACAAAATATAGAGGAGAACAAACCTTTATTTACACAACATATGGCTGAAACTTAACATTTTCTAAGTTATACTGATGTAAAAAAGTTCACTTTTGTGGGAAACATTCACTTGATAAAAGATTACCTTGCTCTAAGAGTTTTTGTATTACAACTGAGTGGGGCATGGATGTTAACAAGAACCTTAAGAAAGTGCTGACTATATCATAAAAGAAATGGAGGACTGTGCAGGCTTTTCCATCCTATGCAAGTACAATTTGATGGATGCTAGGAAAATATTTCCCGTCGGAGAGCGGCGGGTGCCAAAACAATTAGCTACATATGGAGCACAAAATATGATTAGCAATGCTTGTAGTACATGAGAGGATTGCCTGCGCCATATGGCAATTACGAGCACTGGCGGTTCCCAGAGAGCTTTCTTGTCTCACTGAGGCAGTGAAGCTTGTCTATGAGGGAACTAGAGTGGTCAGATACCCTTGTAGTTCCTAGAAAGAATTGTATGACATTCGAGGCTTAAATAAAATAAAACTATGTCCTTATGGGGTGCGTCAGATCATCAGAATTCTTCATGACATCATCAGATTAATTATGTTTATAAATGACCAGAGATTCTATTTCGAAACATTTATATAATCTTAACATTTACCAGTGTTATTGTATTTTAATGGGTTGAATACACGAGGCCGTGGTAGCAACATGTACTTGGATGTTTATATATATATATATATATATATATATATATATATATATATATATATATATATATATATATATATATATATATTTGCAAAACAACTGTGAAAGAATAGTGAAATTCCAAGCGCCTGGAATTTCACTACTCTTTCACAGTGGTTGTTTTGCATATTTTAAAATCACCTGTTTACTGTGATCTTATTGCATATATATATATATATATATATATATATATATATATATATATATATATATATATATATATATATATATATATATATATATATATATATATATATATATATATATATATATATATATATATGTCGTGCCGAATAGGCAGAACTTGCGATCTTGGGTTAAATAGCAACGTTCATCTTGCCATATAGGACAAGCAAAAATTTGTGTATGCAATAATTTCGCCAAAATCATTCTGAACCTAAAAATTTATTTCATTGTGTTTGTTTAGTATTAAATTACTGTAAACAAATCTAAAATATATTTAGTTGGGTTATGCAAAAATAAATTGCTCTTGTTATAATAAGGTTAGGTAAGTTTTCTAAGATTCTTTTGGTGCAAAATTAAAAATTTTTACATAAACATTAATGAAAAAATATATCTTTAAACGTATAAGAGAAAATTTTGGAAAGGACTTAATTTTAAATGAGTTCTTGCTAATTGACCAGTTTTACATATTCGGCACGACATATATATATATATATATATATATATATATATATATATATATATATATATATATATATATATATATATATATATATATATATATATATATATATATATATATATAGGGAAGACTTCCAGTCAGAGCTGAATGGTTCAGATTTGTGGACAATGTGTTTTTGTTTTTTCGTGGTCGGCCTGAGTATCTCCATGACTTTCTTTGAAAACTGAACAGCATTAGATGAATTAAACTGATTAATGAAACAAAGGGGGATGGTAACTGCTCTTTTTGGACATCAATAATCAAGCAGGTGAGAAGTCGTTGAAATTTAAGGGTTACCAGTGACAGCTCATGTGAGTTATTTGAATCATCTCAAGTAAGTGACATATTCTTTATTCTCATGAAAGAGTTAATGCATTGCATATATGGAGTGCAGAATGCATAAAGAAATAAATAAGCAAAATTTACTATATTTCTGAAAAAATTCAGTATCTCAAAATATTTATAAATTCCTTGAATCAAGCCAAGAACATTTAAATACGACTATGGAACAAATGAACAATTATCAAAAATAATTATAATGTGAATAATATTTAAGAAATCGAGCAAATATTTACATGGCTACTAAAATGCTTAATAAAATTTGGCTTTTAAGAGCTCTTGCACTGAATTCCTTTGATGGATGTGTCTACTTTATCCATTGAAAGAATTACAGTTATTCCTATATTGAACAATATGTATACGGTAGGTCCTCGAATAACTTCGTTTCGTTCAACGTCGTTTCGTCATAATGTTGATGAGAAAAAAATCGATTCCCGTCCGGGGCCACTGTCTGTGTTCAGACAGTAAAATAATAATTCGTAAAGAATACGATAATCACAGTAATGCACAACAATAAACGATGAGGTATGAATGTGCCCATTGTTTATTTTTGAACGGTGTGGTGGTAGGAAGCGCTCTTTAAAATTTTCGCTTTCCAAACATTTTTTCCATGATTTAACCCTAATTAGAATGAGTACTAAAGGTGCATTGCGCTCCCCAGATGTCTGTGGCCACAAAAGAAAAAAAGTTTTACATTAGACTCAAGTTTTAAAGAGGTTTGACGATGAACTGGGAGGTTGGTTTCTTTATACGTGACAGTTTCCAACGACTACGTTAGGTGAGGACTATATATATATATATATATATATATATATATATATATATATATATATTTATATGTAAGGAATTCGCAAGAGCAGGCGAAATATACACAAACACTGATCTCTGGCTGAAGGAGACTCGAACCTACGAACCTTGGAACAAGGTACGCAGTGCTATACCAAACTCACCACACTGGACCAATACCTTGGAGTCCAGCTTGCGCTAGACTTTGAGTCTCCTTCAGCCAGAGATCAGTGTTTGTGTATATTTCGCCTGCTCTTGCGAATTCCTTGCATTGTTAATATCTCTAGTAAGGCTGATGCATGCAGGGGATGAGATGAAAAGCTGTAAGCCTTCTCCCTGAAAGCTGGCTGCCTTGGATCAAAGTCTAGCGCAAGCTGGACTCCAAGGTACTGGTCCAGTGTGGGTAGATTGGTAAAGCACTGCGTACCTTATTCCAAGGTTCGTAGGTTCGAGTCTCCTTCAGCCAGGGATCAGTGTTTGTGTGTATATATATATATATATATATATATATATATATATATATATATATATATATATATATATATATATGTAGAGAGAGAGAGGTGTGTGCGTGTTTGTGTGTGTGCGTGTGTACGCACACACACACACAGGCTTCTGAAGAGGCAATTAGCAACTTAAAAAATGAGGCGATTAGTATCGTGTAGGTTCTCATTCGTTAAGCGGGGTTCAATTAGAAACTTGAGTAGTTATGGGAACTTTTGTCTCCGACGAGCGACTACCACCTACTTTACGAATATTAATCAGGAGCACTCATGCAATGTAGAGAGCAGCAACCACGGTGAATCCCGTGAGGAAGACTATTTCCATTGAGATCGTCGCATCACAGCAATGAATTTTGTCTCACGTATCTCCTCTCATCCATGTTAACTTGTTAGAATGGTAGTTAACTCAATCTTTTCCAGTAGTGTGTGTGTGTGTACTTCTGTGTGCGCGTGCGTGTGCGAAAGATTACCTGGAGATTACACTGGAGAAGAACTAGTCTCGTCTACAGCACTTATTCAGCATTTTTTTTTTTTAAATTCTACTAGGTGTACCGCTTAATTTTAAATTTTTGATACCATTCCGGTGTTCTGCCACTGTGTAGAATGTTTTTATATTATCAATTATCATTTCGTCATCTCAGTATTACACATTTTGAAATTATTGTCATTTTGAATGAATCCTCTGAAACCTTTTCTATATCAACATGTGTGCATAGATGTGGTTACCACATTCCTTCTTCATATTTAAATTTTCTCATAGCATTCGCTGGGAAAACTTTTTTTTCAAGCGTGTATATCTATCCTTATATTAAAAGGTTTTATTAGAATCTGCTTATTTATATGATCCTCGGTGACAGTCCTTTGCAATTACTCCTAAACAACTCTCTTCATTTGGCTGGTTTATACTTTCTCCTATTTTCAATTCATAACTTTTCCAGCTTTAAATTCCCTTATCCATCTGTTGTCCCATAGCCTTTATATATTCAACCGTTTCCGCAGGGTTTACATAAATTTTTCGTGCTACGCTATATAAGAATTTTGCATCACTAGAAAATATGTTTATGTTGTTTTCATTCCTTTGGACAAGTCCAAAGGAATGACTCAGTGGTATGACTCAGTAGAAAATTTTCGCTTTGGCCTGTCGTCGGTCATGTTAAGAATGAATGGGTCTGTCCAGGAAATGGATGACCTTGTGAACACAGCCTCGCTTATGCCCAGGGTTACCTGAATTAATTAAGAGGCTCCTGTATTTGACGTGGGTATGTTTATGTGTGTTGGTTATCGAGTGTTTATACATGATTTCGATGCTTCTGCTTTGTTAGAAGACTTTTTTTTTTTTTTTTTTTTTTTTTTTTTTTTTTTTTTTTTTTTTTTTTTTTTTTTTTTTTTTTTTGCCAAATTTGTATACATCAGCATCGAATGGCTACCCGATTCTGTAAAATAGTTACATTGCAGAAAAAATATTATATTCCAATACAGAGAAAAAGGATGGCATTTGCCAGACTTGTAGGATGTCGCTGGGGAGAAAAGAGATTACCTATGTTTAGTAAATATGCCCTTCTGTCACTTAATGACTACATATGAAAGCATCAATAGTGTGCTATACATGTATTTTTTCTTTAAGCAAATTAAATAATTTTTATTTTCTGAAATGAATGGTTGTTGATTCACTTTAGACAGATGTCATATAAATTTATTTTCTTATTAAACATCAATAATTATTTCAATCGAAAAATAATTTACTGTTTAAAAAAAGTTGTATCCTTCTTTACGTTTGTTCATTTTTCTGCTTTTTATTGTCCTTTATATTTTCTTTCCTATTTCTTTACACTCTCTTCCTTTTTATACTGTGTAAGAATCAATGTAAAATATTATAGAAGCAACATATATAGTTAGAAATATATTTACATCTAAAATGCATTTTTTAAATAGAACAGTTCTGTGAGTCAACTCTGGTTGAAGATCCTTGACAATACCCAGGTAGTTGAATAAAAGTCTTGGACCACGTACTTAGGATTTTACTTACTGACTTGCTTCTGTGGGGGCCGAGTTTCAGCTCCTGGCTCCGCCTCTCCTCTTTTGGCTGCATTCATGCAAGCCAAACTCTTTCCCATTGAGCATCTTCGGAGTGATGAATAGCATGATATCTATCCCAAGGTCTGTTTCCGACACATGTATTTCCTGATCCCCTTTCCCCAACCTGATCCTTTCGACGGCTTCGTTCCTGCAAATTGTACAAATTATTTCATAATTTCTTGTCATAGTTTTCCATCTGTGGTCTCGTGTGTGTGTGTGTGTGTGTGTGTGTGTGTGTGTGTGTGTGTGTGCGTGTGTGTGTGTGTGTGTGTGTGTGCGAAGGCAGTCATTTTGTGGCAAAAACGAGTAACAATGCTGAGGATTGGCGAGTGTGTAGTCCCTTCATGGAGAATGTTTTGACAACGAGGGAATAAGTGTTGTCACAACCATGTGTGTTTAAGGCAAAGTTTGAAGGTTGAGCGGGAGCCCTGTCGAGAGGCAAACTGAAATGACAATTTTAAGAACCAGAGAGAGAAAGAAAGAGAGAGAGAGAGAGAGAGAGAGAGAGAGAGAGAGAGAGAGAGAGAGATAGAGAGAGAGAGAGAGAGAGAGAGAGAGAGAGAGAATGAATTTTACTGAAGAAATGATGAAATTAATTAAAATATGAATTTTATATGTGAAGGTGGAGCCTTGACCTTAGCAACAAGGGTGTGTTAAGTTGTTTACCTACTTCAGGACATAACTCTGTGTAGCATTTAACCAGAAACGTCAAAATTCTTCCAGGGGATGATAGAAAATTTATTAACGAGCATCAGCAAGTTTAGCAGCGACATCAGGACAAAAGCATCAGGAATAAAGCAGCAGGAACGGCAATACAGTTCCAGAAGTGAAATTAATAATTCCACCAGAAACAACAGTGGCAGCACCAGTAATAATATTTTCAGTAACATTAGCAATATTATCACCAATAAAAAAAATAAACAATAATAGCAGCAGCAGCAGCAGCAGCAGCAGCAGCAGCAGAAATATTACAAGCACCAAAATTAGTAACCAAACCAGTAGTAACAGTTTAAATAACAACAGTAAGAACATAAATACTAGTTACATAGAATAACACTTTCAGTTACAAAATAACCAACAACAGCAGCAACAGTTAGATTACCACTACCAAGTAAAGTAGAACTAACAAAAGCAGTAGGAGTAGTTCCACAAGCATCGGAAAAAGTAACAATATCAGCAACAGTAGAAGTTGCATCACCAGCAATAAATAGAGTAACAACAACAACCACAGAACCTCCAGCAACAGAAAAGGTATCACTATTAGCAACCGTAAGATCGTCACTACCAACAACAGTATGATTAGCACAATAAACAGTTATAACAGCACTCCCAGCAGCAATAAGAGTAACATTACCAGCTACAGAAAGAATAGAATTAAAAACAACATTAATAGTAGCACTACCAGCAACAGTGTGAATAGCAGTATCAGCAACAAGTGTAGCACTACCAGAAACAGCAAGATTAATATTACTGGTAACAGTAGGAACAGTATTACTAGCAACAGTAAGCATTATTCTACCAGCTAGAGTAAGAGTGATATTACTAACAGCATTAAGAACATCACACCAATAACAATAAAAATACAATTAACGTAAACATTAAGAGCGGCATTACAAGATATATTACCAGCAATACTACTAGCTACAGTAACTGTAATACTGCAAACTACAGTAAGAATAGCACTACTAGCTACAATATGGGCAGCACTACAGGCTACAGTAACAGCAGCACTACCAGCTACAGTAACAACAGCACTACCAGCTACAGTAACAGCAGCACAAACAAGTACAGTAACAGCAGTACTGTCAACAAAGAATAAAATTAACATAAGAGACAGCAGCAAATTGTAACACTTGTAACAAAAACATCAGCACAATCTACAATATTAACAACAGCATCGTCAGCAGCATCAGGAGCACCTGAAACAGTAGTCTAATAGCAGTAGCAGCTACGTTAACAGTAACAGCGGTTTCAACAGCAGCAAGGCTCTTTTTATAATTAAGATTTAACAGCTACAGAACTTGCAGCATTAAAAGCAACAATGTATATAGCGCAAGTTACAGTAATAACTGCGTAAACAGCACTAGCAGAAGCAGCAGCTGAATCACCGAATTAATCGAAGCAAATGTAACACCGCCAGCAAAACCAGCAGAGGATGAAACACCAACTACATAAGGAACAGGAACAGCAACGGTACCAACAGCTTCAAGAGACAACAGCTTACCCAAACATCAATACTTCATATGTATTCAAGCATCTTAACTGAGCGTTCGCATTGCCTACATTCCAGGCCTCGCGTCTCTGCATCCCTAAGCGTTTAGTAAACAATGACCCTCATACTAGTTATAAGTGTCTCCAATAGATCGTGAGCTTCTTAGCATGTATGCTTGTTATTCTTTTTATAAAAGGAAACTGGACAAGTATCTTCACCTGGTGCCAGATCAGCCGGCTGTGATGGATATATGGGTCAGCGGGCTACCAGCAGCAACAGCTTGATTAACTAAGCAAGCACCGGAAGAGCCTGGTCCAAGGCCGGGCTCTGAGAATAGAAAAACTCTTGGAACTCATTAAAGGTATCTCAATAGTTACTTTAAAAAAGGCAATCAGATAAGTTGAATATCGCTAAGTTATTGTAATTGTACACCTGGTGTTCTTAGCTAATGATCTGCTTTCTAAGAGAAATTTTATCCTTAAGTAGTGGAGTCAACACGGACTTTCAAAATAGTCACATGTAACCCGCAAAGTAGAGAGGAAACTTCAGTCGATACTCCGATTTGTCATACATCATTATCGGGTTACAAATCGATATTGATCCAAATCGAACTTGAAAAACGTTTAATAATTCCTCTCGAATGGCTATCAAACTCCATCCACGTTATCAGTTTTTTTTAGGATACGTTAGAAAGCGCCTGTAAATTCAGGGAAACAATTCGAACCTCGAAAACGATGCTCTCTTAGAATAATGGAGGTAACGTTATACGAGTACGATTGCAGCAGCATATTTAGTAGCCAGGAAATTCTCGTTCCTTCCACACCCATATTTCTCTATCTCTTTCTCTCTCTCTCTCTCTCTCTCTCTCTCTCTCTCTCTCTCTCTCTCTCTCTCTCTCTCTCTCTCTCTCTCTCTCTCTCTCTCTCTCTCTCTCTCTCTCTATCTCTCTCTCTTTCTCTCTCTCTCTTCGTCCCTTCTTTCTTCTTTTCGTGCTCCCTAGACTATTTTTCTCTATTTTCTTCCTTACTCCACCCCTGTCTATGTTACAGTCTGTCTTTTACTGGTTCCATTGGTGTTCTAGTTTCATTTACTTTCTAGCTATTGTCTTCATCATCTAACGTTTTCTTTCTTCAGTATTTCATATGTTTCCTATCCATTATTCAAGAAAACACCGTTTCCATTACCTTTATCTATGATGTTCTTAATTCCTGTCCCATTCCATCTGCCCCTTGCATTCCATCTTCTGTTTCCCATACTCATACACTCCTACCTCTGTTATTTCCTTCCTCTTTTCTACAGTCTCTCACCATTTTTCCTCGTTTCCACTTCTTTTATCTTCCTCCCCTTCCCGATTAATGTAACCATATTCCCTTGCCTTCATATACTAAACCTTGCTCGACACTCAATTCGCCATCTTCCTAGTCATGTCTAACACTTTATGCCATTCGTTCAGTCTCTTCCTCTGCCTCACTCTCCCACCCTTTGCTCTACCACTCTCCCTGCCATCACCAGGTACCAACCCAACTACACCAATACAACAATAACTGTATAATAATATACATATTATATATATATATATATATATATATATATATATATATATATATATATATATATATATATATATATATATATATATATATATGTATATATATATATATATATATATATATATATATATATATATATATATATATATATATATATATGTCGTGCCGAATATGTAAAACTGGTCAATTAGCAAGAACTTATTTAAAATTAAGTCCTTTCTAAAATTTTCTCTTATACGTTTAAAGATATATTTTTTTCATTAATGTTGATGTAAAAATTTATAATTTTGCACCAAAAGAATCTTAGAAAACTTACCTAACCTTATTATAACAAGAACAATTTATTTTAGCCTAACCCAACTAAATATATTTTAGATTTGTTTACAATAATTTAATACTAAACAAACACAGTGAAATGTATTTTTTTCGTTAGGTTCAGAATGATTTTGGCGAAATTATTGCATACACAAATTTTCACTTGTCCTATATGGCAAGATGAGCCTTGCTATTTAAGCCAAGATCGCAAGTTCTGCCTATTCGGCACGACATATATATATATATATATATAATATATATATATATATATATATATATATATATATATATATATATATATATATATGTATATATATATTTATATATATATGTACATTATATATATATATATATATATATATATATATATATATATATATATATATATATATATATATATATATATATATATATATATATATATATATAAGATTACAGGTACATCTTGCTACTTCTACTTACACTTAGGTCACAATACACACACACACACACACACACACACACATATATATATATATATATATATATATATATATATATATATATATATATATATATATATATATATATATATATATATGTATATATATATATATATATATATATATATATATATATATATATATATATATATATATATATATATATATATATTTCTCAACAAATCGGCCTTATCCCACCAAGGCAGGGTGCCCCAAAAAGAAAAACGAAAGTTTCTCTTTTTAAATTTAGTAATTTATACAGGAGAAAGGGTTACTAGCCCCTTGCTCCCGGCATTTTAGACGCCTCTTACAAAACATAGTTTACGGAGGAAGAATTCTGTTCCACTTTCCCATGAAGATAAGAGGAAATAAACAAGAACAAGAACTAGAATAAGAACTGTATGTGTATTGTGACCTAAGTGTAAGTAGAAGTAGCAAGACGTACCTGTAATCTTGCATATTTACGAGACAGACAAAAGACACCAGCAATCCTACCATCCTGTAAAACAGTTACAGGCTCTCGTTTAACACTCACTTAGCAGGATGGTAGTACCTCCTTGGGTGGTTGCTGTCTTCCAGCAGGCATGCGTGAGCGTGTTTGATAGGAATGAATGGAGACAAATGGTTTTTAATACTTGACGTGCTGTTGGAGTGTGAGCAAAGTAACATTTATGAAGGGGTTCAGGGAAACCGGCAGGCCGGACTTGATCCTGGAGATGGGAAGTACAGTGCCTGCACTCTGAAGGAGGGGTGTTAATGTTGCAGTTTAAAAACTGTAGTGTAAAGCACCCTTCTGGCAAGACAGTGATGGAGTGAATGATGGTGAAAGTTTTTCTTTTTCGGGCCACCCTGCCTTGGTGGGAATCGGCCAGTGTGATAATAAATAAAAAATAAATAAATAATATATATATATAATATATATATATATAATATATATATATATAATATATATATATAATATATATATATAATATATATATATATATATATATATATATATAATATTTAGCAGCTTTCAGCTTCAAACCGTTACATCACACAGTTTCCTAGATAGATTGAACTGAAGGATTTGTCTTAAAATCTCCCGGGCTGTCAGCATGAGAAGTGAGGTATAATGAAAATATTCCTTCAACATCAGGCACTGCAAGAGTTTCCGAGTTGAATTAGCGTGTGTGTGTGTGTGTGTGTGTACTCACCTATTTGTGGTTGCAGGGGTCGAGTCTTAGCTCCTGGTGTGTGTGTGTGTGTGTGTGTGTGTGTGTGTGAGGCAATCTCTGTAAAGTGGATACTTCTCGTACAATAATTTGAAGCAACTGTTCCTACTGAACCTATTGTGTAATGCTGGTCAATACCCTCACCGCCCTACCGAGGTTTCCAACCCTATTCTGTGTTTTGGAATATAACAGAGAAATGTAGCTAGCTTTTGGTTCTCTCATGTAACTCTCGTAATAAACAGGGTAGGCTCTCGCGATTGGAGTGTCCAAATTTATTTTCATTAATTAAAAATTCTAACGCCCCATACCTTACACTTCCTCTATTCCTCTTCACCTTACACCCTCCATGGTAGGCTCCGTTACGTGCCGCTATGACATCAACCGACCAAGCAAGTGGCACAACTTTATCAACAGCCGCCGCCGACACTTCAGCCTTTCCGCTACGCCTGGTCGGTGACTCCTTTGAGTATCTAGTTTTTCCACTACTCAAATGTGTAGTTAAAGGGCTCTCCCAACACCCATGGATAACTGGATATTCCTAAGAGATTAATGCG
Source organism: Cherax quadricarinatus (assembly GCF_038502225.1). Lineage (NCBI taxonomy): Eukaryota > Metazoa > Arthropoda > Malacostraca > Decapoda > Parastacidae > Cherax > Cherax quadricarinatus. The sequence goes on along the minus strand of NC_091325.1, from coordinate 10,183,754 downwards.
ACTTCAGTCGGTGAACGCAGCCACTCCTTTGAGGAAATGTTCAAATCAATGGATAATTTCTCTTCTGGACTCCCTAATGGCTGAACGAAAGGCAAGAGAAAGTAATCATTTATGGGAGAAATTACACTACGGGTGAGTGTGTCCCTTGTTTTTTACAACCTACAATTGCGCTTGAAGTATGGAGAAGTGCCCTTACATGTAATGCCTGCCACAGCTCATATTGCAGAAATATAGACACCTGGGTATCAGGCGACTGTTGTGAGTTACATCTTGCATTTAATAATAAAGACGGAACATCACTAGCATTGCCCTGCTGTTGTCACTACAAAGAATTGGTATGGCATAAGAGCAGCCAAACCGGACGTATGAAACCATTTTTCTGACTAGATGTGTGGACAAATAAAGCAATAATTTTTATTACCTCTTTAAATAATAAAGACATAAGAAAGAGGTTAGTATTCCAGTAATAGGGAAAGTATGAAACATTAATAGGAATTAAGAAAAAAGTAAACTTTTTGATGATTTACAGAGTGAGCTGTAATATATTGTTTACAATGACTATAATAAAATGAAAGTTTGATGAAACAGCCCCGGCAAGAAAACAAAGTTAGAGACTTCGTGAAAAAATACGAAACTAGAATATAATCATTTGAGACAAAAGCATATGTTACATAAATAAGGAAATCTTAAATTTATTGAAAGAATTAAATAGCTGTGTGTACAAAGAATGAGGTAAAAGAGCAAGAGAAAATAAACCATCACCCATTTGATGAAATAAATGGGTGATGAAACAAATGGGTGATATATAGAAAGTAAAGAGTAAGCTAAGGAAATAACTAACAGGACGAATATGAATTCAGAGATATAAATATAGAAAAATACAGCAGCAATCGATTGGAAAAAAAATGTAGAGATAAAACATATTTAAAATTTAGGAAAGAAAAGGAGAGAGAGAGAGAGAGAGAGAGAGAGAGAGAGAGAGAGAGAGAGAGAGAGAGAGAGAGAGAGAGAGAGAGAGAGAGAGAGAGAGAGAGAGAGACAGAGAGAGACAGAGAGAGAGAAAGAGAAAAATAACAATGGCATTAATCCTACAACCCTGCTAACTTCCAAGTGTCTCTTAAAACCACAGATCCCGACTATAATTGCAGCAGTAACGCCTAACATAGAGGGCAAGTCAGTAGCATCACTTAAGAGGTTGCATCTCGGTCTCACTTTCATATCGGGTGTTCAAGTGGCAGGAAATACTGACACGAAGGGCAACGGAGACATATTAGCGTGAGTAGTGGCCGTGGAATGGGACTCCTCTCTCTCACAGTAATTAGCATGCAAAAAACAAGGGTGCATTCTGGTAACGGGAAAAGAAGGGATGTGGAGTTCAAGATCAGGGTGATAGTTGTACACGTAGGTGGAACTGGCTGGCAGTGTGGGGGTAGGTGGTGCTGGTAGCTGGTGTGGTGGTAGGTAGTATCGGCGTGTGGTGTGTACCTGGTTTATCGGTTCTGCTTAGTGATTGTCTGTTCTCTGGCATCTTTAATTTGTAGGACGTCAGTCAGCAAAGATATTGTTGGTAGCGAAGGAGGTGGTAGTGGTAGCGAAGGAAGTGGTAGTGGGAAGAAAATTAATGAGGGTAACGAAGGATATCTACTGAAGACTAACTTGAATCCAGCACCTCTGTTTCTTTCTAGATCGTTGAGGCAAGGATAGTAAAGCAGATGTCTCTCTGCCCTGTGCTACTGTGAAGTTATTTCTATTGCTAACAATTTTAAAGACGTAGAAAAAAATCCATAAAAATATATAAATCTGAGAAACGGAAACAGATAAAAATCAATTCTTTCTCTATCCTAAAAACAGCTTCCAGCATCCCCTGCTCAGCCATCTCTTCTCTCATCCTCAGCTTTCACCACCACCAGCGTAATTACCAGATGATGATCCCCAGTAATGCTTGACTTCATCTTGAGCTGTAAATGTCTTCCGCGAGAGGAACACAACCGCGTGATTCATTTATAAGTGCTTTACATGTCAGCTCAATACGAGTAAGGTCCTCGTACAAGCAACAAAAGCTTGACTGAAGATACTGCTTCCATATTTCGTCTGCGAGTGCCTTTGTTTTTTATAAGGGGCTTGTTATAGCTCACTGTGGTTTTGTTCCATATTTCAGTACCACTAATTATGGTCTGCCGGCAGCTGGCAAGGTCTTTGTAACTGCTTGTCTGGTAAGTTCAATTGCTAAGTATGTACACGAGATTTTCAAAGCAACTAAGGTTTTAAATTCCAACCTTTCAAAAAGAGGAGCTGGGTACTGGGTAGGCTGCTCATTTCAAACTTTTCATAGCAATGGGGAAGAACTCATGGATTTTTTGGTAAAGATGAAGGGAGAAAAAAAGGTTACGAAGAAAACGGGATTAACCAGGGATATCTGTGTCATGTTTCTGCTTCAAGCCTACCAGAAAACGCTCAAAATTACTGATATATATGTCATCCGAATTGGTAAAACTTGCGATTTTGGCTTAAATAACAACACTCTTCTTGCCTAATAAGGCAAGCGAAAATTAGTGTATGCAATAATTTCGCAGAAATCATTGTGAAGCTAACGAAAAAAAAATATATTTCATTGTGTTTGTTTATTATTAAATTATTGTAAACTTATCTAAAATATATTTAGTTGTATGATGGTGAAAGTTTTTCTTTTTCGGGCCACCCTGCCTTGGTGGGAATCGGCCAGTGTGATAATGAATAATAAATAGGCTAAATTAAATTGCACTTGTTATAATAAGGTTAGTTAAGTTTTCTAAGGTTCTTTTGGTATTAAATTATTAATTTTTACGTTAACATATATGAAAATAATATATCTTTAAAGGTATAAGAGAAAATTTTAGAATAGGCTAAGTGGCCAGTTTTACCTATTCGACACACACACACACACACACACACACACACACACACACACACACACACACACACACACACACACACACACACATATATATATATATATATATATATATATATATATATATATAGTATATATATATATATATATGCATATATAGGTCAATGACATCATAAAGAGAAGCCTCGCCACAGCCCGTTGTCCAGCTCAACGGGAACCACAAGTGCATAGATCTGACGGAAGTCTAAAGCGTCCTGATGGAGCTACTATGCTACCCTGGAAGGATGGCAAGCAGATTGCCTGGGACTACACCTGTGCCGCCACATTGCCAGACACCTACTTGCCATGCTCCGAAGCTGAAGGGGTAGAGCTGCCAGCCACAGGGAGACCCAAAAGATCCGCAAATATGAAGACCTTCCCCCTTGTTATAACTTCATCAAAATAGGGTCGGAGACCCTTGGAGAATGGGGCAAGTGTGCTCTAAAGTTCCTCAAAGAGCTGGGTGAAAAGCTCGTCATAGAAACCAAGGACCACAGGACGACCAGCTTCCTCTTTCAGAGACTCAGTGTTGCGATCCAGAGGGGAAATGCCTGCAACATTCTGGGCACGCGGCTGGACGAAGTATTTGAGATGTAGTTCTGAGCTGTTATCTATGTTGTTTTACTTTCCTTTGTATTTTTGTGAATTTTTGGCAATGTATTTTGTCTTTAAATAAAATATTTATCATATATAGGGGGTGGTAGGAGAAAATTCTCAAACAGCTTCAGGGAGAACTTTGAGTTTCCCCAGAAGCAAGTTTATTCTTTTCTCTGAGAATGAGGGCCCCTAGAACAGTTCTAGAGGTGGTACCTCCCTGTATATATATATATATATATATTTTTTTTATTTTATTATCACACCGGCCGATTCCCACCAAGGCAGGGTGGCCCGAAAAAGAAAAACTTTCACCATCATTCACTCCATCACTGTCTTGCCAGAAGGGTGCTTTACACTACAGTTTTTAAACTGCAACATTAACACCCCTCCTTCAGAGTGCAGGCACTGTACTTCCCATCTCCAGGACTCAAGTCCGGCCTGCCGGTTTCCCTGAATCCCTTCATAAATGTTACTTTGCTCACACTCCAACAGCACGTCAAGTATTAAAAAACCATTTGTCTCCATTCACTCCTATCAAACACGCTCACGCATGCCTGCTGGAAGTCCAAGCCCCTCGCACACAAAACCTCCTTTACCCCCTCCCTCCAACCCTTCCTAGGCCGACCCCTACCCCGCCTTCCTTCCACTACAGACTGATACACTCTTGAAGTCATTCTGTTTTGCTCCATTCTCTCTACATGTCCGAACCACCTCAACAACCCTTCCTCAGCCCTCTGGACAACAGTTTTGGTAATCCCGCACCTCCTCCTAACTTCCAAACTACGAATTCTCTGCATTATATTCACACCACACATTGCCCTCAGACATGACATCTCCACTGCCTCCAGCCTTCTCCTCGCTGCAACATTCATCACCCACGCTTCACACCCATATAAGAGCGTTGGTAAAACTATACTCTCATACATTCCCCTCTTTGCCTCCAAGGACAAAGTTCTTTGTCTCCACAGACTCCTAAGTGCACCACTCACTCTTTTTCCCTCATCAATTCTATGATTCACCTCATCTTTCATAGACCCATCCGCTGACACGTCCACTCCCAAATATCTGAATACGTTCACCTCCTCCATACTCTCTCCCTCTAATCAGATATTCAATCTTTCATCACCTAATCTTTTTGTTATCCTCATAACCTTACTCTTTCCTGTATTCACCTTTAATTTTCTTCTTTTGCACACCCTACCAAATTCATCCACCAATCTCTGCAACTTCTCTTCAGAATCTCCCAAGAGCACAGTGTCATCAGCAAAGAGCAGCTGTGACAACTCCCACTTTGTGTGTGATTCTTTATCTTTTAACTCCACGCCTCTTGCCAAGACCCTCGCATTTACTTCTCTTACAATCCCATCTATAAATATATTAAACAACCACGGTGACATCACACATCCTTGTCTAAGGCCTACTTTTACTGGGAAAAAAATAATATATATGTATATAAATATATATATATATATAATATATATGTATATATATATATACATATATATATATATACATATATATATATATATATATATATATATATATATATATATATATATATATATATATATATATATATATATATATATATATATATATATATATATATATATATATATATATATTGTTTTGATCGACTTTTATACTTGGAGCGATTGACTCCCATGTGTTGTACCACCTTACAGCTCACTCTGACCAAGAATGTAATTAAACGTTCTGCCCCGTGGTGTTGCCTGTGACCAGTGTGTCTTGGTTCTGTTATATGGTACGGATCTCATGTGAGCGTTGATGTACGTCTTTGTGTCTTGTATGTGTGCGTGTGTGTGTGTGTGTGTGTACTCACCTACTTGTACTCACCTAGTTGAGGTTGCGGGGGTCGAGTCCGAGCTCCTGGCCCCGCCTCTTCACTGATCGCTACTAGGTCACTCTCTCTGAACCGTGAGCTTTATCATACCTCTGCTTAAAGCTATGTATGGATCCTGCCTCCACTACATCACTTCCTGACTACACTGTGGCTGAAGAAATACTTCCTAACATCCCTGTGATTCATCTTTGTCTTCAACTTCCAACTGTGCCCCCTTGTTACTGTGTCCAATCTCTGGAACATCCTGTCTTTGTCCACCTTGTCAATTCCTCTCAGTATTTTGTATGTCGTTATCATGTCCCCCCTATCTCTCCTGTCCTCCAGTGTCGTCAGGTTGATTTCCCTTAACCTCTCCTCGTAGGACATACCTCTTAGCTCTGGGACTAGTCTTGTTGCAAACCTTTGCACTTTCTCTAGATTCTTTACGTGCTTGGCTAGGTGTGGGTTCCAAACTGGTGCCGCATACTCCAATATGGGTCTAACGTACACGGTGTACAGGGTCCTGAACGATTCCTTATTAAGATGTCGGAATGCTGTTCTGAGGTTTGCTAGGCGCCCATATGCTGCAGCAGTTATTTGATTGATGTGCGCTTCAGGAGATGTGCCTGGTGTTATACTCACCCCAAGATCTTTTTCCTTGAGTGAGGTTTGTAGTCTCTGGCCCCATAGACTGTACTCCGTCTGCGGTTTTCTTTGCCCTTCCCCAATCTTCATGACTTTGCACTTGGTGGGATTGAACTCCAGGAGCCAATTGCTGGACCAGGTCTGCAGCCTGTCCAGATCCCTTTGTAGTTCTGCCTGGTCTTCGATCGAGTGAATTCTTCTCATCAACTTCACGTCATCTGCAAACAGGGACACCTCAGAGTCTATTCCTTCCGTCATGTCGTTCACAAATACCAGAAACAGCACTGGTCCTAGGACTGACCCCTGTGGGACCCCGCTGGTCACAGGTGCCCACTCTGACACCTCGCCACGTACCATGACTCGCTGCTGTCTTCCTGACAAGTATTCCCTGATCCATTGTAGTGCCTTCCCTGTTATCCCTGCTTGGTCCTCCAGTTTTTGCACCAATCTCTTGTGTGGAACTGTGTCAAACGCCTTCTTGCAGTCCAAGAATTTGCAATCCACCCACCCCTCTCTCTCTTGTCTTACTGCTGTCACCATGTCATAGAACTCCAGTAAGTTTGTGACACA
>NC_091325.1:10162170-10174670 GCF_038502225.1 Cherax quadricarinatus | reverse complement strand
CTGAGAGAGTTAGAGCAAAGGAAGGGGTAGCAGTAATGTTAAATGATCAGTTATGGAAGGAGAAAAGAGAATATGAATGTGTAAATTCAAGAATTATGTGGATTAAAGTAAAGGTTGGATGCGAGAAGTGGGTCATAATAAGCGTGTATGCACCTGGAGAAGAGAGGAATGCAGAGGAGAGAGAGAGATTTTGGGAGATGTTAAGTGAATGTATAGGAGCCTTTGAACCAAGTGAGAGAGTAATTGTGGTAGGGGACTTGAATGCTAAAGTAGGAGAAACTTTTAGAGAGGGTGTGGTAGGTAAGTTTGGGGTGCCAGGTGTAAATGATAATGGGAGCCCTTTGATTGAACTTTGTATAGAAAGGGGTTTAGTTATAGGTAATACATATTTTAAGAAAAAGAGGATAAATAAGTATACACGATATGATGTAGGGCGAAATGACAGTAGTTTGTTGGATTATGTATTGGTAGATAAAAGACTGTTGAGTAGACTTCAGGATGTACATGTTTATAGAGGGGCCACAGATATATCAGATCACTTTCTAGTTGTAGCTACACTGAGAGTAAAAGGTAGATGGGATACAAGGAGAATAGAAGCATCAGGGAAGAGAGAGGTGAAGGTTTATAAACTAAAAGAGGAGGCAGTTAGGGTAAGATATAAACAGCTATTGGAGGATAGATGGGCTAATGAGAGCATAGGCAATGGGGTCGAAGAGGTATGGGGTAGGTTTAAAAATGTAGTGTTAGAGTGTTCAGCAGAAGTTTGTGGTTACAGGAAAGTGGGTGCAGGAGGGAAGAGGAGCGATTGGTGGAATGATGATGTAAAGAGAGTAGTAAGGGAGAAAAAGTTAGCATATGAGAAGTTTTTACAAAGTAGAAGTGATGCAAGGAGGGAAGAGTATATGGAGAAAAAGAGAGAAGTTAAGAGAGTGGTGAAGCAATGTAAAAAGAGAGCAAATGAGAGAGTGGGTGAGATGTTATCAACAAATTTTGTTGAAAATAAGAAAAAGTTTTGGAGTGAGATTAACAAGTTAAGAAAGCCTAGAGAACAAATGGATTTGTCAGTTAAAAATAGGAGAGGAGAGTTATTAAATGGAGAGTTAGAGGTATTGGGAAGATGGAAGGAATATTTTGAGGAATTGTTAAATGTTGATGAAGATAGGGAAGCTGTGATTTCGTGTATAGGGCAAGGAGGAATAACATCTTGTAGGAGTGAGGAAGAGCCAGTTGTGAGTGTGGGGGAAGTTCGTGAGGCAGTAGGTAAAATGAAAGGGGGTAAGGCAGCCGGGATTGATGGGATAAAGATAGAAATGTTAAAAGCAGGTGGGGATATAGTTTTGGAGTGGTTGGTGCAATTATTTAATAAATGTATGGAAGAGGGTAAGGTACCTAGGGATTGGCAGAGAGCATGCATAGTTCCTTTGTATAAAGGCAAAGGGGATAAAAGAGAGTGCAAAAATTATAGGGGGATAAGTCTGTTGAGTGTACCTGGTAAAGTGTATGGTAGAGTTATAATTGAAAGAATTAAGAGTAAGACGGAGAATAGGATAGCAGATGAACAAGGAGGCTTTAGGAAAGGTAGGGGGTGTGTGGACCAGGTGTTTACAGTGAAACATATAAGTGAACAGTATTTAGATAAGGCTAAAGAGGTCCTTGTGGCATTTATGGATTTGGAAAAGGCGTATGACAGGGTGGATAGGGGGGCAATGTGGCAGATGTTGCAAGTGTATGGTGTAGGAGGTAGGTTACTGAAAGCAGTGAAGAGTTTTTACGAGGATAGTGAGGCTCAAGTTAGAGTATGTAGGAAAGAGGGAAATTTTTTCCCAGTAAAAGTAGGCCTTAGACAAGGATGTGTGATGTCACCGTGGTTGTTTAATATATTTATAGATGGGGTTGTAAGAGAAGTAAATGCGAGGGTCTTGGCAAGAGGCGTGGAGTTAAAAGATAAAGAATCACACACAAAGTGGGAGTTGTCACAGCTGCTCTTTGCTGATGACACTGTGCTCTTGGGAGATTCTGAAGAGAAGTTGCAGAGATTGGTGGATGAATTTGGTAGGGTGTGCAAAAGAAGAAAATTAAAGGTGAATACAGGAAAGAGTAAGGTTATGAGGATAACAAAAAGATTAGGTGATGAAAGATTGAATATCAGATTGGAGGGAGAGAGTATGGAGGAGGTGAACGTATTCAGATATTTGGGAGTGGACGTGTCAGCGGATGGGTCTATGAAAGATGAGGTGAATCATAGAATTGATGAGGGAAAAAGAGTGAGTGGTGCACTTAGGAGTCTGTGGAGACAAAGAACTTTGTCCTTGGAGGCAAAGAGGGGAATGTATGAGAGTATAGTTTTACCAACGCTCTTATATGGGTGTGAAGCGTGGGTGATGAATGTTGCAGCGAGGAGAAGGCTGGAGGCAGTGGAGATGTCATGTCTGAGGGCAATGTGTGGTGTGAATATAATGCAGAGAATTCGTAGTTTGGAAGTTAGGAGGAGGTGCGGGATTACCAAAACTGTTGTCCAGAGGGCTGAGGAAGGGTTGTTGAGGTGGTTCGGACATGTAGAGAGAATGGAGCGAAACAGAATGACTTCAAGAGTGTATCAGTCTGTAGTGGAAGGAAGGCGGGGTAGGGGTCGGCCTAGGAAGGGTTGGAGGGAGGGGGTAAAGGAGGTTTTGTGTGCGAGGGGCTTGGACTTCCAGCAGGCATGCGTGAGCGTGTTTGATAGGAGTGAATGGAGACAAATGGTTTTTAATACTTGACGTGCTGTTGGAGTGTGAGCAAAGTAACATTTATGAAGGGATTCAGGGAAACCGGCAGGCCGGACTTGAGTCCTGGAGATGGGAAGTACAGTGCCTGCACTCTGAAGGAGGGGTGTTAATGTTGCAGTTTAAAAACTGTAGTGTAAAGCACCCTTCTGGCAAGACAGTGATGGAGTGAATGATGGTGAAAGTTTTTCTTTTTCGGGCCACCCTGCCTTGGTGGGAATCGGCCGGTGTGATAATAAAAAAAAAAAATAAAAATATATATATATATATATATATATATATATATATATATATATATATATATATATATATATATATATATATATATATATATATATATATATATATATATATATATATATATATATATATATATATATATATTTATGTTCGGACATTATTCTACCTCTGCATATTCTCATTTTGGTCTAATATAAGTTACTACTTTGTAAGCATTTCATCTGAAAATTAATTACAGGTTTGCCAGTATAATATATATGTCCCATACGTGAAAGAGAGAGAGAGAGAGAGAGAGAGAGAGAGAATGCAGGTATATGTACATGGGCTCCACGTCTGTTCTCCACACTTAATATAACACTTCAGATTTTTATAAGGAAAATGGGTTAGTAGTGGCAGGAGCGAATAGCGGCGCTGAGATGATGATGGTCGTGTGTAACTTAGAAATGACAGTGGAAGTTAAAGAAGTAGTGTTGAATGAGAGGTGGAGATGCTGATTGTGGTACTGATATAAACGGTGGTGTTTTCTGCGATTGCCTTGGTGATGGAAGCGGTAGATTGCAAGAAAGATTTATCTGCTACCGGTACCGGTGATGGCTCTCAGTGATGGTGATGAAGGCAGATGTAATGATAATCATGGTAATTTAGGAGAAGTTTTTTGAGGAATCAGATAAAAGTGATGGAGATGAGGGTAGCTAAGAGAATGGCTAACTGTATAGTTGTATTGACGGTCTTAAAAGGTACTTGTGTTGTGATGATGAATTAGGTTGATGGTGAAGAAGGAGCAGATAACGGCACCGTTACGATCTATCTTAGAGGACTGAACATAGGTGTTATCACTGCGCATACGGGTATTTAACAAGCACAGATAAGTACGTGCAAACGCAAACACGGACAAGTGAGAGCAAACTCATACACTCCACCAGGATTGTTTGTGTACATTACATATTACATTGTTTAAATATACTAAAATAAGTATAAAGAATGGAGCACCACGTTCACAGCTTTACTCTCGTAACCATAATTGATAATCACTCACGAACGCAAGGATGCACATACGCACACACGGACACTCAAACATATACACACAACACACACATATAAGCACACACACACACACACACACACACACACACACACACACACACACACACACACACACATACCTTCACATATACACACAATATGTATTGATGCATCAATATATTTAGTGACTTTTGTATTATTATTATTATTATTTATATTATTCAACAGAAAGAGATATTCACCAGCATCAAAGTATCCATGGACAGCCATCAAAAATTAGGATTAAAATAATAACATGAGATGTGATGTTCGAGTTAAGTGTCTACATTGCAGTAAATAAGAGAAAATTATTTAAATAATGCATTTATACAGTTGAAAATGGCATATAATTGTTTGGATTTGAGTGAGATTTGGCTAGTTTTTCATAAGTATGGAACATGTACGAAGAGAAATCCGTAAAAGAAAAATAATTGGGACATTAAGGCGAGAGTTAAGATATGTAGGATGGAAAGGAAAAAAATACACTTTATTGAAGATAATAAACATGAAAAAAGTGTTGGTGCATGAAAGTCATAATTTAATGAGCGGAATAAGATTTGTTACTTTGGTTCGGTCAAGAAGAAAATTTAGGTACTTAATATATTTTATGGTTATAATAATTATAATTATTAAAGGGGTGGACCGGTCATCCAGTGGAAGGCCTTGGCCAGATGATCTGAAACTCCAGCTGTGGGCCATCATATGACTAGTACCCACATCAGGAAACACTTGCCCCTGTTTCCTTGTTGCCTGACGAATCTTACCTAACCTAACGTAAAAGAAAGGTAAGATTTACGTGTTACCCTAAGATGGCTCACTCTTCCTTGGTGAGAAAGTCCCGTGTTGTGATGTGGCCTTTAGCTTCGGACGTAGATGAAGTAGAGATATCAGTAAGGCGGTTAGTAGGAGGCTTCAGACAATTTTCCCCAGCGTGTGCTTCGTCGTGTGAGACGATTTATCTCATAACAAGACGAGAGATTCTCAGACTTTTGCCGGTGGGTGGAGTGTCTACAGCTGCTGTGTTTTAGGAGTGCACTATTAGTGTCGTGTCTGCATTGGATCTCTGTTATGTGTTTTATGCTCGGTCTATGTGGCCTGGGATAGCATTGCTCTGTCAGATTGTGGCAAAGCGACAGACAGCAGTACAGCAGAATATTTTTTAACGCACCGGTTGTCTTCCACCGATGTAGGGTGACCCCAAAAATGAGGAGGCACAGTCACCGCCATTCATTCAATCGTTGCCCTGCCAGAGGCTTGTAGATATCACAATTCCGATGGTTTTGCTAACTGTAACATCACCCCTCCAACAGAGTGTAATCATAGTACTTCCCACCTCCCAGATTCAAGTCCTGATAATCCATTTTAAATGTTATCTTGCTTACATTCCAATAGCATGTCAGGTCACAAAACCTACTTAAGACCTAAACCTGCAAACTTCTGCTTAGCCCTCTACTACTGAATTCCTAAACAGACTGCTTACCTCTTCGACCCCATTCTTATTACCTATACTCTCTCTCTAGAGCACCTTTCTCCCATAAGTTGCATATATCTTATTCAAATTTTCTCTTCCCTTATTCATATTCACTGTTCTCTTACCCAATGATAATATTCTCCCTATATCCCATCTTCCTCTTACTCTCTCTGTTACAATCAGTAAATAATGAGCTGAAATATGTATTGCTACACTAAAAATTTACACATCAAAAAATCTACCCATCATCTAGCTAACTAATAATTCATACATACATTACGCCTTATATCGTATCTCGGGTACTTATCTTATTTTTCTTAAAATAAGTGTTGTCTATTACCAAACCTCTTCCAGTACATAATTCATGTAGTGATCCCCCATTATCATTTACCCTCTGGCACTGCAAATTTACCTAGTTCGTTCTTTGAACATTCTACCAGTTCTGAAGTTTAAATCCCTCACTGCAATTATTTTCATACTTGGTTAGGTAATTCGATAAGCTAAAAAACTAAATCACAGAGGAAAGGAGAGGTTTGGGCAATATCCATCCCCCGCCACATGTCCCTCATAGGGTTATACTCAACGTCACCTTGTGCATTGATGATGTAATCTTTAAGGTTAAAAAAAAAATAACACCTAACACGAATCGTGATTTTAATATGGCACGTTCATTGCTCACTCTATGGTGCGTTCGTTGGAAAACCGTGGTGTCTAATAACACCAGTGAAGGCAAAGTAGTAACTGGTTCTATGACGGACGAAGGGCAACAGCGATTACTGGCTTGTTCGTGCTCCACTTAGTGGTCTTGAGTGATCTTGTGCATCCAGGTGACAACGATGGTGAACTGACCGCGTTACTGTCTTCTCATTACAGACTAACATCTACAGTAATAATAATAATAATTATAATTACCATTAGTATTACTATTAATATTATTTTATTAATATTAAAAAATTATTAAAATTACTGTTTTAGATAAAAATTCCGATAATTTTAATGATTTCCATGACTGTCATTTTTTGGGCCATTAAATGTAGCTCTTTAATTCTAATTAGTTTGTTTGTGGCTTTATCCTGCCTGACACCCACATATTAGATGATTGGATTAACCTTAAACTTGTAAATGGGCAACATATGCTGAAATATGTAACTGATTTATTCATGGTTTTATGAGTCTGGTTATGTTTTTTTGCTGATTCATATATGTGAATTGTTTTACCTCGTAAATCTATGTAATTGACAGAATTGCCGGTGTTCATGTAGTTATGCTCTTATGACGTTGAAGCCATGATTGGAAACTGTTTTGCCTCATCTGCTTTCTAATCTGCACATTCATACTCACTGATAAGTCAAGCACAAATTTACGGTCTAAATTATTTTTAGTGTAAAAAAGAAAGTGTCTGTTGATTCGCAACTTACAGGTAGATTTCACAAACATTTATACCAGAAATTTCATGGGTGCAGAGTTCAAAATGTGAGATGAGACAGTTTTTCTTGTTAATAAACTTTTTTTTTCCAAAGGGTCTACGATATGGTGCTGAGAGCGAGACTTCGGAAGGATTGCGGTGCAGTGTTTGGGTGGGTTAACGTTGCAGGTCTGTGAGTGAAGCTTCAGGAGGGAGGAAAATTGTGGAAGTGTGTGTTTAAGGTTTTGAGAGAGTGTGAGTCAATGCGAGAGATGATAAAAGAGTGTGTGAGTCGGTTAGACTTATGTGGGAGGGTTAGATAGAGGGTGTGAGATGGTTTGAGAGATTGTGTGTCTTATACGTGAGATGGATTGAAAGAATGTTTTGGGAGAGATGAAGGTATGTAGTAAGGCTTAAGAAAAAGAGTAGGAGGAGGACAACTTGTCATAAGCTGAGCCTGATACTCTGTGACGCGTTGTTATTGTATTACGTGACGCACCTCATACGCTAAATGGTGTTTGACTGTGACGAACTGCTATTCTGTTTTATTCTTTAACATTATTTCAAGTAGTAAGAATATTTGAGTTGTAGTGGTAATATCAGTGATAATAAGAATAGTAGGTGGAGTAGTGAATTTAAATGTAAGCAACAAATTGAAACTGACAAAATTCATGTGTATTAGAAAGAAGAGAGATAAACTATAAACAATACAAAAATATTTTCACAAGAAACATGGGAGCGCAAGTAAAAAACTTCATGAGGAAATAAAAATATTTTATTATGCAGCAACAGTCATTCTTTGAGTGAATTTGCTACCATAAATGCATACTTATCTATTTTGTTGATGCGCTGTTAGCAATGTCAGTTCCGTTTTTAGACTGTTCAATATTATTTGTATAACGTTGTGTTCTGGTGGATAGGTAAAGCGGCTCTATTTGGATCAATATAAAATCCTAATCTTTGGGAAAGAATAAAAATACATCGTTACCTATAACTAAATAATATTAAATAATGTTAAACTTCATGTATAAAAATGAATTGGGAGTTCTGGAGAGCAGAATTAGGAAACCTAAGAAATAATGCCTCAATGATTACTTTAAAACTAATAGACTGTTTGGCTTCATGTCTAAATTATAAATAATAGTAGATTCATAGTTATTGTACAACTCCATATATTGTTAAATTACGCGACGCAGTTATGGCCACAATATTGTATTATGGACAGACATGTGCTTGACAACGTACAGAGAAGAAAGAAAAGTTAATTAGTACCTCTCCTACGAAGACATATTGAGAACAGTGACAGGGTAACATAAGTGCAGAAGTAAAAACTTTACCTAAATACTTTAGATAACTATTATTATAAAAAAATGAAGTGCTAAACCTACAAGGGTCATAGAGCGCAGCAGGGCAGGGAAGAATACTTTAGATAAAAAGTGAAAATAAAATTGTTACCATGATAAAGCTTGAATATATAGATATAAGTCGTAAAAACTGATGTATATATATTTGGATAAAGGAAAGCACTGGTTTGCAATAGAATACCAAATAATTGGAACCTACTATCAAGTAGCGTCACTGAAGCAAATACTCTGAGTAGTTTTAAAACAAGTTCGACAAAACTATGACTGAATGGATGGATGCCAGAGAGACCTGTCTTGCACATTAAAACCATGACTGGAAAATAAAACAGAATTAGAGAGAACTGTATATATTGGATTCAGCAACTCACATTAATGAAAACAAAACGAGCATAAATTGGAATAAATCTTATGAATACAAATTAAAATTATATGAGAAATGGGTAGAAACAAACGTTTAACGAGGAGGAAGGTTTCCAAATAGAGAATAAATTACTGTATGTACACCTTAATGGTTCTTCTTGAATTATCCACAGGTTTATGGGTCATCATTATACTGTATATTTTTATGGAGTGTTGATTGTACGGAATGTTGTATTGACAATCGGTGTCTAGACTTAATTTCAATGAGGAAACTGTAACAGATGTTCTTTTTGACACATCATAACAAGAGATCGCTCAAACATTTCCCAGTGTTTACTCCTGAATACATCAGTCATTCGTTCACTCTGGCAAAGTGCATTGTTAAAAACAAATAAGAAACTCAGGGAGTAATTGATTTAGTCTAGTTACAATGTACATCCATATAGTTTTATAGTCCTACAGTGTCAATGTGTGAGGGTCCAGTAGTTAAGGTGTCCACCTAGTATTTACCAGACGGTATTTTGCATCCCGAGGGAAATATAAGTTAGCAAAAAATAATGAGAAGTAATAGTCAAATGAGACACACTTTGGAAAAGAAATCATGAAATAAGTGTCGTTTGTATAGCACGGAATCTGCAGAGAGATTTGCATGAACGTCTACTGAAAATGCAGCTATCTCTAATTACAAGTTACATTTTATAGCTGTGCATTTCAAGATGATGAACATAATATATTAAGGCACTCGATTTCATTACTGGTTTTGAAAAATAATCCATTAACATTAATGCTAAATTTATTTATATGTTGAATGAATTTTTCAAAATTATTATTGTTTTTATTTAAGGCACAGAAGGGTTACGTTAACATTTGAATATATATTATTAATTTTTTTATTCATATCATATGTTTATATTTTTACTTAATATTGTTTACCAATAGAATACGCCTCTTTTCGTTCAACTAACTTTCATATATTTACATCAAAATTGGTTGCTCTTGCATTTATTTATATTCATCCATTTGCGTGCTAGTCTAACGTTCAGGTTACTAAAACTAACACTCGTAAGTGATCGGGCAGCTTTCCAGTCCTTGGACTCGTCTACAGTCACGGACTATACACAGAAAGGCGGGTCACACTGTACAGAATCTAGGGTTTCTCTCAAACATCTTGACCGGTGCTGATACATATTCCTTTGTCTCCTCTGATCTGGGGCAGCTTTTGTCCACCAAAGAAGGAGGAGAACGGGGCTTACAGGGTCCGTTGTGTACTGATTACTGTTTGGATTCTTTCAGCCAAAAGGAAATTCTGGAATGTTTAGGACAATGGAGGCAGTTTGAGGTTGACTCCTCTGTCTCAGCGTGTTAATAGTGATACCACTCCATTTGTTAACTGTTCCTGTGTGAGTGTGTGTGTGTGTGTGTGCCCGCGCATTTTAGTATGTCCATGTGTGTCAATCCTGGCCAAGATTGCTTTTGTCATCTTGCGAAGTTTGACTTGTATTCAGGCGAAGTATCAGGAGAGCGCGTTAGTGACCCTCGACACAGTTAGAAATGTTCCTCGTCGCAGGAGCAACTCTCTCCAAACATCTTCTGCTGATGGTTATTCGTAAACAATGGAAGATTGGCCAGTGTTACTCACTGTGAAATCCATTAGCAAATGCGCACTAATATTTGATGATACTCGTCTGACTTCATTATGCACCTGGTACAACAAAATATTTACTTCCAAGATAAAAAAATTTCGAGAAACAACATATGCAAGATAATAATCGTTATACATGTAAAAGTATATATATATATATATATATATATATATATATATATATATATATATATATATATATATATTTTTTATATTATATACACTGCCGAATTCAAAGGCATTGGCAGAAAAATAAAATTTATCTTTCATCTCATATCTTTAGAAGGTTAATCAGTTATTTAATGCAAATTAATAATTTTTCAAGATTCAGGAACTAGCTTCCTATTACTCAAGTCGCCATTTAATTTCCTGAATCCTTTAATTATAAATGTTACTTTTCAATAATAACAACGTCAATATAAAACATTTGTCTCCATTCAATTATCAATACTTGAGATATTGATAGCTGCACACAAATCTTCTTACCTATCTCCAGAGCCTTGCTGTAAGCCAAAATACAGCTTTCATTCAGCTACAACTATACTATATATATATATTATATATATATATCCATTATATTATATATGTCCATATATCACTAACATATATTCATATTGTGTGTGTGTGTTTTGGTGATGTGTACTCCCTAATTTCAAGTACGTGTTGTTGATTGTATTTAGTGTAGTTGTGTCTTGAATGATGTATGTAGCTGTGTGTTGTGCATGTGTATGCTGTTTCACGTTATAGGCTGTTGTGTGATGTATGTGTGATAGTTTCGTGTTTGCTCAGGTAGCTAAGTGTCTTTTGTGTAGCTGTGTGTGCTATACTTTTTTCTATCAATTGATATATTTTACTCACTTCTGATCCCAAACTGACTACAAAGAAAGTCCAAATATGTAAATACAATTTACTACTCATTACTTCTCAATCTGACATTCAATGTTTTTCAAGGCCTCTAATCTTTGTATCACATAACTTACTTTTGTTTAAATTTATTGACCTAAAAGGAAAATATATACAATCTTAACTGAGACAAATTCTCTTTAGTGTTAAGAGGTCAACAGTGTCTAGTCAGCAGAACAGCCTGTTACTCAATTTCTGTGTGATTTAGTCTAATCACATCTCTGACCAAGACCCTCGCATTTACTTCTCTTACAACCCCATCTATAAATATATTAAACAACCACGGTGACATCACACATCCTTGTCTAAGGCCTACTTTTACTGGGAAAAAATTTCCCTCTTTCCTACATACTCTAACTTGAGCCTCACTATCCTCGTAAAAACTCTTCACTGCTTTCAGTAACCTACCTCCTACACCATACACTTGCAACATCTGCCACATTGCCCCCCTATCCACCCTGTCATACGCCTTTTCCAAATCCATAAATGCCACAAAGACCTCTTTAGCCTTATCTAAATACTGTTCACTTATATGTTTCACTGTAAACACCTGGTCCACACACCCCCTACCTTTCCTAAAGCCTCCTTGTTCATCTGCTATCCTATTCTCCGTCTTACTCTTAATTCTTTCAATTATAACTCTACCATACACTTTACCAGGTACACTCAACAGACTTATCCCCCTATAATTTTTGCACTCTCTTTTATCCCCTTTGCCTTTATACAAAGGAACTATGCATGCTCTCTGCCAATCCCTAGGTACCTTACCCTCTTCCATACATTTATTAAATAATTGCACCAACCACTCCAAAACTATATCCCCACCTGCTTTTAACATTTCTATCTTTATCCCATCAATCCCGGCTGCCTTACCCCCTTTCATTTTACCTACTGCCTCACGAACTTCCCCCACACTCACAACTGGCTCTTCCTCACTCCTACAAGATGTTATTCCTCCTTGCCCTATACACGAAATCACAGCTTCCCTATCTTCATCAACATTTAACAATATATATATATATATATATATATATATATATATATATATATATATATATATATATAATATGTCGCGCCGAATAAGTAAAACTGGTCAATTACGGAGAACATTTAAAATTTAGTACTTTCTAAAAATTTCTCTTATACGTTTATAGTTATATTTTTTTCGTTTATGTTAATGTACAAATTAATAATTTTGTACCAAAAGAACCTTAGGAAACTTAGCTTACCTTATTATAACAAGCGCAATTTAATTTTCCCTAATCCATTTAAATATATTTTAGATATGTTT